>NC_073691.1:97742446-97763761 GCF_029784155.1 Uranotaenia lowii | reverse complement strand
AGCCAAGAACACCGGGAAAATATGTCCGGGTCCAAACACCAGCAGAAACAAATGATACATTCGATCATTATTTTTCTGAGCCTGAAGATCGAACGGCAGAACTGGAAGCAAAAATTTTGGAACTGCAAGGCGTGATCGAGGAGATAAACACACGGAAGTCCACTGAAATATTATCTTCAAAAAAAGAAGTCTCGTCAAACGAAGGATCTATTCGCTGGGACATCATCAAACCTTTTCCGAAGAACGTACCAACTTCTAAGATGTGGGAGGCTTGGCGGCGCTTTATCGACGACTTCGAGATAGCCTCCTCTCTTGCCAATATTCACAGCCAGAAGCGTCGAATGGATATGCTTTTGCTATCGATGGGAGATGAGCTTAAAAGCATCGTCGGAGCTGCCAAACTGCGCCCGCCTGTGGATGATGAAGAATGTTTTAAAAGCCTTGTGAAAAATATCGACAAGTACCTGAAATCGATGACCGATCCTGCGGCGGAGCATGAAGCTTTCTCCAATATGCGTCAGGAAGAGGGTGAATCAGCTGTCAGCTTCCACGCCCGCCTTACTGAAAAGGTACAACTTTGTGGATACAGTGAGGCTGACACTGAGCGATTTGTTTGGACACAACTAACAAAAGGCCTTCGTAATGCGGACTTGAGCACCTACCTTTAGAAGATTCATGTCACTAGCAGTGTTCCTACCTAACAAAGAGCGCTTTCCTTCGAGTACGACTAGGAATTTTGCCATGACGATTGGCTTTGGAAGATCGATGGCCTCGACTGTGGCTTCAAAAGCACAATGAATCATCATAGTACTATTTGCCGCATATGCTCGAATGTTCTGTTCACCAGTATTTCTCTAACTTCCTTAACAACTAAAGCAGGTCAATGCACTTTCTCTCGAGGAAGCTTTGGTGGACTGTCGAATTGGGTCTTCAAAACCAATAAAGCTCCTTATTGATTCGGGCGCTGACGTTAACATATTGGGAGGCGCAGATTGGATATCTTTGAAAGAGCAATATAAAACAGGTACTGTAAATCTGAAACAAAACATAAATACTGGTGAACAGAACATTCGAGCATATGCGGCAAATAGTACTATGATGATTCATTGTGCTTTTGAAGCCACAGTCGAGGCCATCGATCTTCCAAAGCCAATCGTCATGGCAAAATTCCTAGTCGTACTCGAAGGAAAGCGCTCTTTGTTAGGTAGGAACACTGCTAGTGACATGAATCTTCTAAAGGTAGGTGCTCAAGTCAACACTTGTGAAAGTTCAGACGTTTTCCCTAAAGTTCCTGGTGTGAAAATACGGTTTAGTGTGGACACATCAATCCCCCCCGTCAAGAACGCGTACTTCAATATCCCAGCAGCGTACCGCGCTGAAGCCCGAAAACGACTCGAAATCATGGAAAAACGGGGAATAATAGAAAAGGTCACCACGGCACCTCGCTGGATTAGTGGGATGTCCGCCGTCCCAAAAGGCAAAAATGATTTCCGTTTGGTGGTGAACATGCGAGCACCAAACAGAGCCATCAAACGGGAATATTTTCGCTTGCCTTTGATGAACGAAATAAGAGCTAAGCTGCATGGAGCCCGTTTCTTCACGAAGTTGGACCTGTCTGATGCATTTTACCATCTGGAATTGGACGAAGAATCAAGAGACCTCACAACTTTTTTAACGGAAAACGGGATGTATCGATATACAAGGTTAATGTTCGGGGTTAATTGCGCTCCAGAGGTGTTTCAACGGGAAATGTCTCGTATCCTGGAGCGCATTAAGAACAAGATCGTGTACATTGACGACGTCCTTGTTTACGATGAAACCTTGGATAAGCTGCGGGTAACAGTAGCCAAGACTCTCGCCATTCTACGATCCAATAACCTAACACTTAACTTAGGAAAGTGCGAGTTTGATCGAACCCGGGTGAAATTTTTGGGCCATGAACTTAGTCAAGATGGATTTAACATTGAAGCTTCAAAAATAGGAGATATCCAAAAATTTAGATCGCCGACAACAGTATCGGAACTTCGAAGTTTCCTTGGGCTCGCATCTTTTGTTAGTCCACATATTAAACATTTTGCGGATATTTCACGACCACTGTGGTCAGCTGTAACAGCACCGAATTGGACGTGGGACCTAGAACAAGAAAAAGCATTTAGGAAACTCAAGGACGAAATCATTCAGTCAACAGTAGCTTTGGGTTATTTCTGCGAAAATGATATAACTATACTCTATACGGATGCGTCTCCTTACGCCCTGGGCGCTGTACTGATCCAAGAGAACAAGGACGGTTTAGCACGAATCATCAGCTTCGCCTCAAAAGCGTTAACCGTAACTGAAAGAAAGTACTCGCAGAATCACAGAGAAGCTCTTAGCGCTGTATGGGCTGTGGAGCACTTCAGCTACTTTCTTCTGGGGCGGCACTTCTTGCTGAGAACAGATGCCCAGGGAATGGCGTTTATTCTTGGCAGAACTCGCGAAGGATCAAAAAGGGCATTGACGAGAGCCGATGGCTGGGCCTTACGTCTAAGCCCTTATGACTACGAAGTTGAATATATCCGGGGATCACAAAATATAGCATACCCTTCTACAAGACTTTATCGGGGAGATGACCCTGCTTTTAATGAAAAGTGCAGCCCATGGGAAATTTGCAGTGTGGATCAATATGCCAACGAATTTCTCACCGAGGATGAAATCAGGGATCATACACAAAAAGACGAAACCCTTTTGCAGGTATTTTCTCCTATAAAAAAAATTGAATTGGGAATTCGTTAACAAATTTGTCTATTAATTGATTTCAGGTCATTTCATCGTTACAGTCAAATTTGTGGCCAAAAACCTTACTCGGCTTTAAGGCAATTGCCAAAGATTTAATCTACAGAAATGGTATACTTTCAAAAAACGGATGTGCCGTTATTCCGCTACATCTTAGAACTAAGGCTCTTAGTATTGCCCATGAGGGGCACCCTCTACAAGCGAAATTGAAAAGTATCCTGCGGAGAAGGATCTGGTGGCCGAAAATGGCCAGGGATGCAGAAAAATGGGTCGAATCATGCTCTGTATGCGCGGTGAATGGTCGCCCGGAAAAATGTACTCCGATGCAACGAGTTTTCGCGCCTAAGGCTGTTTGGGACACCATCGCCATCGATTTTAACGGGCCCTACGCGAAGGTGGGGAATATTTTAATCCTCGTAGTGATAGATCTAAGATCACGTTACGCTATCGCTAGACCAGTCAAATCGACAAGATTTGAGTTTACTGAGGCTATTTTAAATAGCATATTTGAAAAAGAAGGATTTCCGAGGGCTATAAAATCCGATAATGGCCCTCCTTTTAACGGTAGTGACTACGCTCGATTTTGTTCATCAAGAGGAATACAAACCATATTCTCAACACCTTTTTACCCTCAGCAGAATGGCCTTGTTGAGAGCTTTATGAAAATAATCAATAAGGCCATGTCTGCGGCATTATCTGAGGGCTTAAGCTATCAAAAACAACTCCAAGCAGCTGTACAAGCTTATAATTCCGCAGAGCACACTACAACAAAACTGCCACCGGAGGAAGCTATGATGGGCAGGAAAATTCGACGGAACCTGCCGCTATTGTGTCCTGGGAAGTCCGAGTATGGGGAAAAATTTTTGGAGGCTAACGATCGCAATACAAAACTTTCCTCTAAAGATCGAGAGGACAAGCGTCGTGGTGCTCGAGCTTGTAAGGTCAAACCTGGAGATGAAGTGATCGTTGAGAGGCAAACTAAATATAAGGGCGAATCTAGATTTGACAAGCAACGCTTTAGGGTAACAGCTGAAAGGAACGGTACCTTATTTCTGCAGGATTCGGATGGCCGCCAAATTGAAAGACACGTCTCTCAGACCAAAAAAGTACATCCTTGGAGATCCGCTGAACGGGGTTACCCTGATCACTTGGGAGAGTCCGGAAGTCCTGTTAGCGAGCCTAACCTTCACGCTCCTGTCGTAGATACTCAGCGTCCATCTCGAGAAAAAAGGGCTCCACGGTACCTTGATGAATACGCTCGACTGGTAGAGGAAAATTGATGTCCGTTTGCTTCAGGTATTGATTGAGGAATAAATTGGTCGAGCGTCAAATAAAACTCACAGCTTACTTAGAAAACCAAGCCCTTAGTCACCGACTACTGCTCTCATTTTTTTTTTTTTTTTTTTGTCTCTCCATTTCATCACTCGAATAAAGTTTACGTATTTATCCATTAAATTTAATAAAGCTTTTATTTTCATTCTAACGTTGTTTTTTTCATGAGATAGGAAGAGGATGTGTGAATGGGTAATTACAAGTCAGCATGTACGGCGGCCCGCATCAGGCGGGCAGCCAGTAAGTCCAGCCTAACCGTGCAGCGCGAGGCATCCTCCCCGGGGAAACACATTCGGTGTAGGATTCTGAATAGCTTCCCGAGCCCTGATCCGAGCGGGATAGAGATCCGGATTGCACAGAGGTCTTTTACCACGGCGCGGGATCATTAAGTAAGTAAGTAAGTAACTTATAAACGAACATAAACCCTTTATAAGGAAAAGTTCGCGAGGCAGGTTTTTGAAATAATTCGATAATACACAACTCTCTTTTTTATTTCCTCACCTCAAATTATTTTAAAATAACTAAATGCATTAAGTAAATAATAATGTTATATGGTGCCCAGCAAACATTTTTGTATGTATATTTCTCAATAAACTTTGCTATACGTTTCATCAGTGTTCGGCACAAAAGCGCTAATCCGCTATTCGCTAGTTAGTCCGCTAACTTTTTGTTAGCGCTTTAATTTTGCCGCTAAGTTTGGATTGATTTAGCGAATTGAAAAGTTCCGCTAATTTTGGGTTCCGCTAATTGAAGATCGCTAACTCCCATATATTTGTATCAATCTCTCGAATTCTTAGTGATATAATAAATTTTTTTCATTGATCAAGTCAAAGTGACATTGTGCATCATTCTGATTGCTCAATTTTATTCATTGGAGGAATGCGTACTAAAGTTAGAGAAAAGATGTTTTTACAGAAGAAGATAACAATAAAAGGTGTTAAACAATATAAAACTATTTTCAACATCTCTTCATCAGCATTTGTTTTCAAGTAGTTGAGCTATTTACTTTTCACAATACAGTTTTTTAGAGATTTTTTAGATCAGTTCATATGAAAATAAGATAAAATCACTATTGTAGCCTTCGCTTTAAGTTCAAATAGAAATTGTATAAATATTCACGTTTTACAATGTTCCTGCTAATTTGAAAAAGAGGAAAACAGGTTAAAGATTTTAAATGAGGTTTATGTAAAATAATGACAAAACAAACAAAAAATGAATTGCACAAAAGATTATTTGAAACAAAATTGCATACTATCTGCTTTGCACAAAATCAATAAATCGAGTAAATTTTTAACCAAAATTTAAATTAAAAAAAGAGATATATAGCTCCCATTTTCCACATTCTGTTCTTTTGCTCTTTCTTTAATTGTTCGAAAATCGTTTGTTTTAAGGGGGGGGGGGGGGGGGGGGTTCTTTTAACAATGCTTTGCCTTTTAACAATGCTTTGGCTAAATGTTCTTTTAACAATGCTTTGTATAATGCAAAAAATTTTAATACATTTGTTTGAACGATAGCTCTAGAAAAAAATCGTGAAAATGGTGTTTTTTATACCCGTTAGACCCTACCCCCCCCCCCCCCCCCCCCCCCCTTAATTTATAGAACACAGACACTCGTTAAAACTCCTATCTTTGACAGTTTTGGGTTTGCTCAAATAATTTTATGAAAATACGATAAATTTATCTAATTTTAAATTAAATACTTGAAACTTCATTAATTCCCCCTTGGGGAGTTGGAAAAATCGAA
Source organism: Uranotaenia lowii (assembly GCF_029784155.1). NCBI lineage: Eukaryota > Metazoa > Arthropoda > Insecta > Diptera > Culicidae > Uranotaenia > Uranotaenia lowii. The sequence continues at coordinate 97,757,914 of NC_073691.1, read as the reverse complement.
AGGGGGAAGTGCGTGACTGAAGAAAAATTTGATATCTGTTCCGGCCTTAATGTTGGTAAACAGTTAGCGCTTTAAGCTTAAAGCGATAACTTTTTTGGCACATTTAGCGTATTTAATTAGCGATCGCTAACTTTGTATGAGGTAGCGATTTAATTAGCGGCGCTAATTTTTCAGTTAGCGATGCCGAACACTGCGTTTCATATACATTATAAAATCATCTTATATAACTCGAAAAAATAGCAGTTACGTACTAATGTGGAGGCAATATACAAACATATTTTTAACTTCTGGCTTAAGCGATAAGAGTTGTAAAAATTGGACGATATACAACACCTTTTACCGCACATCCTGACAGTATGCGAGAGAGCGCAAGTTTTGCTCTCAATGCATGCAAACCGTTGCCAGCGACAATATTTGCTGCTTCTCTCATTGGCCAGTTTATCCAAATGGACCCTCTGATTTTTAGAAATCTGGTTGCACTGCTTATTGCAAAGAGAACAACAAGGTTGTTTTCTCATTTGAATCCCGCACGCGGGAGACAAATTTGCAAACATGGCGGACTTTTGTCATATACGAGTCGGTAGACTTTAACTAACCATTTTTACGATCATTTACTTGGTTTGGTAGGAATTACGATTCGCATTAACATTGTTAACGAGTTGAACTGACATTTCTAATGCGATGTTATGTTTGCTGGGTGTTTTCCTCTCAAAGCAGTACAGAGTTGAAAAAGTCAAAATTTCAACCAATGAGGAACCAGAATGATTGTTGTGTGTGCAATCATTCATAATTCCTTGATAGCAAAATGTCAGGTTTGTTATGGGCCCACAAAATCGTGGGCCGTAATTTTGATGGTTGTCAAAATCAATGACAAAGGATAGGGATGTCACCCCCCTGCCTCATTCTGAACCAGGGGCGAAAAACAGAAGAAAAAAACAAAAAAAAAAGCACTCAAATCTCAAATTGATCTGATTAAATCACCGACCAGTGAGCAGGCATCAAATTTCGTTTCATTAGAATGACCATTCTTAAAACTTTTTTTAAGTCGTCGAGAGAGTTTTGCATTGGCTAAGTTTACAAGTTTCACCAAACTGAGCATGTTTCATCTACGAAACAACAGCTTTGTTGATTTCGTTTGGTTCCGGCACGAATTTTTATCATTAACGATTACAAATCTTTTCAAAGCGCGCTATTTTTTTTTGTCGAAAAGTAAAAAATGCTGCAAAAATGGTGCAGTAAAATTTCTATTCGCTTGACCTAGATTCTGAATAGGCGTAACCTGGCGTAACTTCACATCCTAACGAAAATGCATCAACAGGAAGTTTCGCTCACTTGAATTGTATCAAAAATTTGAAAGTTTTAAGTGGGTTTCAGATGAAACCGCGTTGATTAAGTAAAGTGCAACCGCGTACATCTTGAAAGACGGTTTACTCGATATATGTTTGCATTTTACAGTTTCGCCCTTATGAAATGCTATGCTAGATATGGAAAACGTTAGTGACAGAAGCAACAGCAGTTGCTACCTTTTCCATTAGTCATTCTACCCCACCACCCTTCCCACTTTCACACATTTCACTTCTGCCATTACTGACGATGAGATGATAAGGTTGCCTCTAAGATAGGACCCAGAGATAAAAGGTAAATTGAAGAAAGTTTTCTTTTTATGATTTCCATAAAATCTTAATTCATATACTTAAGAAGGCTACATTTTACCTCTAACTTTACTCCTCCCTGCTGCGATGGCGACTTTTGGCAATCCTATGTATTAGGTAGATACTTTCTTCTACTTCTGAATTGGGACGATGAATGAATGATTCGCACGACACGAAAGAAAAAGGCAAAGAAAAGACTTTCCATTCGGTTTGTGTATAGAAAGGTGTGTTGATGTGGAGTTTTACCTCTTCCAAAAGTTATAATCACGTACAAAATTTATATGCAAAACGGAACCTTTCAAGCTTTATTGCTTACATTTTGGTTGCGGCTATAGAATGGAATTAGTTCATCTCTCATCTCGATCTTTGGTTCGAGTGCGTTTTATGCTTCGGGTTGGTTTATTTTTTGGAACTGCGTTATATCTAAAATGCTTTTAACTAGAAATTTTCTTGAAACCATAAAATGTTACAAATACAAAGCACGAATCAAAAGTGTCAGCCCAACTCTTGTATTAGCAAAAACAAGTTCAATGGAAATACCTTTGAATAAAATGTATGCTATCATTTTAACTACCTCCTTTTTACACAAGAAGAATTGTATAGTTTTCGTTTAGCAGATGTATTCCTGTTTTTAAGGATTAGAAATTTTCCGCTACACTCAGGTACATTTTTATTATAATTTTCATAAGATGCGTCTTATGAACCGCTTTTTAGAGTGCAAAATTGTTTTTCGTATAGAGTGTTATGAAATTCTTTCCGGTTTCATAAGAATATCGTACGAAAAAATAGAAGAAACAGCATTGTGAAAAAAATAATGAGCACATTCATTAATTTCATCAATAATTTTTTCTTCATTGTCGTACGGAGTTGTGGAATTTTCCCTAATGAATAGTTTAAAGTGGTTTTCAAAATGGTAAGTTTAATTAAAAGTTTTTTTTTGTGACGTTCAAAACATTTGTGAATCAAAATACACCGGAAAAATGCAACCGGGTGATTATGTGCTTACGTATGTGACCATGATGCAATTTCAAACAAATATGTCAAAAACATAAAATGAAAGTTTGAACCATCAATTTTTCTAAATTATTTACAAACATGGCATTTCCTGTTTCCAGGTTCATCAGTATCGGTCACATCGGTATTTATTTTTTATGTTAGTCAATAGTTATATACGAAAATTCATCACCTAAAAAGTCAGAAAACACATCGTAATGAGCACGTATTAAATTGATTGCATACATCCATCCGTCCTTGATGCCCTTCGTGGAATTACACGACAAATAAAAAGGTAAAATTTATCGAGGAGCAGAGGTGATTTTTTCCACCCATCTTTCTCGGTAAATTTCACCTTTTTTTTCATTCATCTAACAAAAAGAGGAATTTCACCTTTTTTCATTCACCTTGCAAAAGGAGAGATTCACTAACCAAAAAGGCACATTCTACCGGTTGTTTGAAAATTCACTGACTTAATAAGTCAATAAATAATAAAAACAACAAAGACACAAATTCATTCAAGATTAAATTTTTATTTACAAATATTTGTTGTTTTTCGGATTTTTCGACAATCCGGTTCGGTCAACTTCGTTTTTTTTCTTTTGAATGTTTCGTTTTGTTGGTTGGATGAATACACAACCATCGCTGAATCTTTCAAAATTGGTGTGAATATTGTTTTGTGGAATTGAAGTTATATTTTCCATTCTATTCCGATTTTCACATTTTACGCACGAATGCAAAACTTGTTCCTAAATAAAAAAGCAGCTAAGGGTTGCCATTCGTCCCGCAAAAGCGAGACATGTCCCGCTTTTTTGTTGAATGTCCCGCCGTCCCGCTTTTTACTCAAAATGTCCCGCTTTTTTCATGCAAAAGTTTTATAAAGTTCACTGGCTTTCATTGGAAAAAATCAAACTTTAGCCTCAATTTCAATTCATTGCATTGGTTCAACACAAAAAATCTATCGAATGAGTTTATATTTCTCAAAATAAGCAGCAATTTTTCAGAGTTTACATAAAACAATACTGAATAACTCTGAAGTTACAGTTAGGTTCTGATTCAGTTAAGCGTTCTTGGAGCACGTTGAACCAACGCAGCGTGAATAAATCTGGTATGAAGAAAATATTGTTGAAGATGCTTACAAATTAAAATAGAGCTTTATTTTTGGACAGAATCTTAGTTAAATTGCCTTTTATCATATACCACCTTTTACAACTCAATTACCCAAAATATACAAGGATGGTAGTTTTCATGAGTTTCTAAATTTTTAAAACAAATTTGAAATATATTTGTTATTACTTAACAGTTTTTTACACCATATAAAATCCGTTGTTTACATCTAGGACTTGAAATATTTTTCTCATATAGTGTGTTGATTTGCGAGAACCGTGGAAATGAACCGCGTCTATGGCAAATAAATGTCTAAATAATAATCATTTTAGAGAAACTGAGCGAAATTAATCTGCGTTAAATAAAATCCGTAGCGTATTTTCAATGAAAGGCTTTGGCTGATGGTCGGTAAACGTATAAGTTTGGCAATACAATTAAGCTTTTTTTAAAGAGTTTCTTAAATGTCCCGCTTTTTCGGCTGTGTCCCGCTTTTTTTCTGAAAGTATCTGGCAAGCCTAAGCTAAACCTCAAAAAACGGTTTCAGAAAATAGTCACCTTTTTTCTAGGTTGATTGTACAGATTTGTTGAGCACTATCCAGGTCAACTTCTTATTGTTCGAGGTAAGCTTGATCTCGCTACAAGGTAAGTTTTACCTCGAAGAGGTAGAAAGTACCTTTTTTCTCGGTAAATTTTACCTTTAAATTCTGTTCAATTCAGGTAAACTTCACCTTGCTACGAGGTAAGCTTTACCTTTTTTGGAGTTACCTTTTTTCTAGGTGAATTCATCTTTTTTGTCAGCTCGATTCAGGTAAACTTTATCTCGTTGTGAGGTGAGTTTCACCTCGACAAGGAAAAACAAGTTGGCCAAAACTTTTTCATTTTGAAATTTCCGGTTTTCTCAGTCATATATTCATGGTTTGTTCAAGGCTTTGATTGTCTAGTTTCGTCAAAATGGAGGAACTCAATAAAGCTTAGTGCATTTAGAAATGGGACAGTTACGATTGCGTGTATCTCAAAAACGATTCGTTTGATCGAAATACTTTCTATGAAGAAAATGAAGGTAATCTTGTAATAATTCATGAAAAAAAATATAGAAAAATTTTATCGGTTTTTGTATGAAAAGTTTCTGCTTTATTCTTGGTATCTCCCATCGGCCGGCGCACTCTTTTTTCAGTCATGATATTGATCAAATTTTCCAACTCATACTTCGTCTAATCTGTATTTTAGGTGGCTGCATCCAACTCCTTCAATTTCTGCTAGTTTTCGGTCCAATACTTCTCTTTTTGAAGAAACTAAGGGCAATTTAGTGGATACAGCTGTTTCGAAATTAACAAAACTTGATTATTTTTGAGCCATTTAAAAGCGTTTTAAATGGAAATTCTAATGAAAAAATCTGTCAATAACGAAGTAAAACCATCATGAGATTGAGCTTAAAGAACAATCGGTTAGTATAGATCGAAGGTTGCGGAGGGTATATACAAGCTTACACTTTTTTAACTTTTAAAAGCAGCAAAAACCAAAACTTGAAAACTGTTGTACTTTTCCACAGGAGAAGGATTTTGGCAAATCATTTTATTTAACTAAAAAAAACAGCAAATACAAACTTTAATATGCTAGGGATCTCGCAACAAGCAGACATGTTATAGGATTCATACGCTGGGATTTGTTTTAAATTGGGTTTTTCATAAGTTTTGTCGTTCATCAGAAATCATCTGTCTCATAGCCTCGGTACCGGCTATACAGCTTACGCGCTCTAAAAGTAGCAAAAATTCGTTGGTCGAGGTTAGGTTTGAATGACTCATAACTACACTCAGGCGAATTCTTATTATAATTTTCATAAGATGCATCTTATGAACCGCTTTTTAGAATGTAAAATAGTTTTTCATAAGAGTCTTATGAAATTCTTACCATTTTCATACGATGTGCTTATGAAAAATAGAAGAAATAGCATTGTGAAAAAAGTAATGAACACATCCATTCCACCAGTCATTTATTTCATCGTCGCCAGAAGCTCTAATCGATTGAAAGCTACATCAAGGTCAATATGATTCTGATATTCCTAATGGTAAGTTTTCGTTCAAATTTAATTTTTAATGAAGGTTAAAAATACTTTTGAGCCTCATAGCAACATTTTATTTTTTATTTACATTTCAGATTGGCTACCGGCAAGAAGTGCAAAATCAAAGGGCCGAGGAGGCAACAGAACTGGATGTTGAAGGGCTGCTGGTTGTCGTCATGGTGTTATTTCAAACAAAATTTATCTAAAATAAAATGATTCGATAAATAATCTTGAATTATTTTTATTGTATGCCAAATTTTCATTTCCCATAAGAATGTCTTATGAAAAACAAAAATCCCTCATTGAAACCGGTGTTCATCCTTTGAGTTCATTTCGATCAAAAGACAATCTTATGAATTTCATTGTTTTTTTCTTATGGCGCCAGTTCATAAGAGAATCTTAGAAGTGCTTAATAGGATTTTTCTGAGTGTAGTGTTCGGGCTCGGCCGATGGGGGGTTCGGAATTCGAGGGTTTTCTTTTCTTTCAGCAGAAACTCCAGGTAAGTCACCACAACAGCTGATCGCCCGCTCGGGGGAGTTTAAGTTTGCACTAGTGTGTGGTACGTTGTATCGAGTACCACCACGCAATTTGATTGCACTTATGTTGCACCGCCGTCAATTAACTGATTTCGGATGAACTTTAGAAGTAAGTCGCTTGGTTGGACTTAAGATACTTGAACTTTATTGGAGATATAGTAAAACCCGTGTGATTCGTGTAACTCTAGATTCTATTCTAACAACTAAAATGGCTTACAAACTATTGTGTGAGCCTCTTTCGGCCGAAGTGCTTATGTTGCGAGAGAGTACATATTAATGCTAGGGTACGTGTACAGAAAGTGGTGTTTACGAGCAAATGGATTACAGTGTCAAGTGAACATAAATCTGGACACATATTACAAACCAAAACTTAGATCCTATTTCCTTACCGGCACAGTACCAGTGATGGTAAATTTCGCCCGTCATGCTTGACCCGACTAGTTTTGTTTCATCAAACGTCTGGCACTGTTCTCAATTGACGGAGCATCACTGCTCGCATGACGGATAAAGCACGACAACAATCAACATTTCTCCATCATCGACTGGCGAAGCTCCTACACATGGTCAAAATTTCTCCTGAGAGTGACTGGCAAATCTCTTCACACTTCGATCGGCTGCTGACGGCAGGTACAACTAATTGAACGACTTGCTGGCAGAGAGCAACAATAGCAATAAAAACCGAAAACGGGCTTGCTGGCAGAAGCAACAATAATAATAAATTCTTTTCTTTTTCGTCTTCGGTCGTCTTCGGCTTGCTGGCAAGAGGAACAATAATAATAAATGCGTTTCTTTTTCGTCATCGGTCGTTTGAATGCGATTGCTTGACTAGGTTATTATTTTAGCTTCAAATGACTGGGGAATGAATGACTGGCAAACGAAGTGACTGGTCGTTAAGGAACAGTCAATTGAGTTTGACGGACCAAGAGGCTTCACAGTCACAGCTTCACGCCTCATGACGATGACTTTTGCCAAGCCTGCACAGTACCGATCAACTGGGCAACACTTTTGGGTTATCAGAGAATTTTTTTTGAAAAAATAGGTCTGATAGTACTTTTAACAGGCAGCAAAATGCTGTCAAAATTTTGAATGTGCGAAAACTAGTAAATGAGTTATCAGCCAAACAAAATGTCCAATTGCTAAAAGAACTAAGCTTGATGGCTTTCATCACATTTTCTAAAATTTATTAAGAAAGCATCCTACACAAATTAGTTATGTTAACAATAAAGTTGGGGTTAACAAATCTGTAATGAATGTGTAACATATTTTTGAAGAATGTTTTTGAATAATTTATGAAATTAATTCGCGGCTTTATCGGTGAGGGTTAAAGAGTTGAAATGAAAGACGGATAGAGGACCAGAAGAAAATTCTAAGGTGGTGAAAAGAGCGAAGAGCATTTGAAATAGAAGCTTGATCACATACTAAATTCTTTGTCCCGCACCAATTAACTGTATTGAAGAAGTAGTACCCAATAGAGGAGGCCCTACGTTTTTCGATACAGTTAATTATGGATGGTTCGACCGCCATGTGAATGCACATGTGTCGAACGGACAAAAAATCCATCCATAATTAACTGGGTCTCAAAATATCAAAACAGCTCAAAAATGTATAAGTTTTGGTCATCGCTTTGACATTTTAGAATGATTGAATCAATAGATAAATTTCATATGACTTTGTTTGTTAAAACATTTGAGTATTTTAACTAGATTCAGAAGTTTACTAAAGACACGATTACAAAATTTTGAAAAGCATTAGAAATATGGAGGGCTGTCTTTTTTGTAATTTCATTAAATTAAATATTATGCATGAAATTATTGCAGACCCGGTTTTTATCATAAAGTTGTTCTCTACTTTTATCTATATCTTATTCGAAGTAAGTATTACCAAATCATACACTTTTCGCAATATACTTACTCTATAAATAAGATTTATAGATTTATATGTTGTTTTATTTATTGTTTATACTTTTAGGAGTCCTGCGCTTATCATTTCGAACACAGTTCCACAAGAGAACGAAAAATGCAAAAAAAAAAAAACAAAATAGCTAATATAAAAATAGTTTAATAACAAGAATAACTTTAAAAAAAATTGATAATTTTGACAGTTGCTTGGTTTGAGTCGCTGCATGAAATTATATGTATCTGTTTGTTCATTCATTGTTTAAGTCTCCTCTCGTTTGTAAATTTGTAAAGATTAAAATAATAAAAATCTTAACGACTTTCAAGTGTAAAATGTAGTGTATGAAAATAATGTTGATGTTTCAAAATTTAAATAAAATTCCTACATTTAAAGCATTGAAAAATTGCCTTCATATCTTCAGCAAACTTGTGAATATTGATAAAATACACATATTTTTTAACAAACAAAGTAATATGAAATTCAACTTTTGGTTCAAACATTCTAAAATGACAAAAAAATAACCGAAAACTTGTAAATCATTCCATCTTAGTCGTTCAGTAAGTGCAGATGTGATTTTTATAGCTGCTCAGTCGAAGTATTCGATTACGTGGTATTGTGAAGTTTACCAGCAAAAGTGATAGTTTCTGTGCTTTTTTGGTCGTCAATTGCCAAATTTCATCAGCGACGGAAAAATAAACGTTGATTTGAATAAAGCCGGTGTAAAATCAATTGTCTCGGATAGCAGCAGCCATCACCATCGTAGCCATCAATATCGGTCAAGTGAGAGTCTTTTGTTCTCCCGAGTTATCCGGCCGTGCGTGCCGTGGGTAACAAAGACAGATCATTTAACCGTTGGGTTACCACGTGGCAACCGCCATTGTTCCTGCATCGCAACGAAGCTGAAGCCCCAATTAAAGAAGCGGAGAAAAAAGTTAAGGTTTTGATTTTATTAGTTCATTATTTATTTCATTTTTTCATTTCACCTCTGTCTCCTTCCTATAACTTTATTTATTACCTTTTTGATAATTGTAGCTCGTTCATATTTTTCTGCGGCAGACTTTTCGGTCTCCGTAGAGAAATATGAGCGAAGGCGGGGGTTCTAGCCCAGCGGTTTTGATGGATGTGAACTCTACCAAAGCCGCTGGGGTAGACACCCGACTCAGGGTCTACCCAGAAGGCCCTTCCTTTGCTGGTCCTTGGGTCGTTTATTTCCGGCCCAAATCAAAACCCCTTAATTTCATTCAGATCACAAAAGATCTGGGAAGGTGGTCCTCCGTAACCGAGGTGTCTCGGATAAGACCTAATAAATTGCGCGTTGTTGTGGCTAATCTTAAAGCCGCAAATGAAATTGTTTCCAGTGATTTTTTCAGGTTAGAGTACCACGTTTTCGTTCCGTCTCGAAAGGTAGAGATCGAGGGCGTGGTCACTGAAATGAGCCTGACGGCTGAGTATATTTTATCTAAAGGGGTAGGCAAATTCAAGAGCCTTGATACGACTTCGGTCAAAATCCTGGATTGCCGCCAACTCTCTATTGCCTCCACTGTAAATGGAGATAAAAAATACTCACCGTCAGCCTCATTTCGAGTGACTTTTGAAGGGACTGCCCTCCCTCACTACATTTTGCTGGACGGAATTTTAAGGCTTCCTGTGCGGCTCTTTGTGCCTCGCCCTATGGAATGCAGTAACTGCATTAAATTGGGACACACAGCTTCGCACTGTTCTAATAAGAAGCGTTGTCCCAAATGCGGGGAGAATCATGGGGAAGGAGCGTGCTCAGCAATAGAGCAGAAATGTATCTATTGCGGGGGCTCTCCCCATGATATCTCCTTGTGCGAGGCATTCAAGAGCCGCTGGGATAAACAGAGGCGTTCTTTAAAAGAGCAATCCAATCGCTCATACGCCACCATTCTAAAGAACGCCTCTCCTCCGACCCAGCTTCAATCTAACAATGTTTTTGCTGCTCTGCCAGTTGACATAGTAGATTCAGATTCAGCAGATGAAGGGCGTCCATTTGTTTTGACTGAAAACTCCAGAAAACGCACCAAAGTGTCCTCTGCCAAAATCCGGAGAAAAATCCCTCCCGTTCCCCCTGTATTCAGCTTTGGCAATAAATCTACTGGAACAAATATACAAGAAGAAATTCCTCCTGGATTCCGTGGGAAACTTTCACCTCGCAGTGACCCAGCAGTAGCGGGACCATCAAAAACACCAACATCTAACGTGGAACCATCATTAGATGCCAACCAATCCGGGATTTTTAAATTATCTGACATTATGAATGGAATATTCTCGTCATTTAATATTTCCGAATCTATCAGAAGTATTATAACATCTATGCTTCCCATCGTAAAGACACTTTTTCAGCAATTGATGCAAACTTGGCCCCTTCTTTCAGTGTTCATTTCTCTCGATGGCTAATTTAGCAAGAGAGGTCAGAGAAATCACTGTTTTACAGTGAAATTGTCGTAGTCTACTTCCTAAAATGGATGCGTTCAATTATTTACTTCAGAACACAAATTGCGATATTTTTGCATTGTCCGAAACTTGGCTTTCTTCTCAATCTAACATCTCATTCCACGATTTTAATATTATCCGTCTGGATCGTGACGATTCTTATGGAGGGGTGCTTTTGGGGATCAATAAGTGCCACTCTTTTTATAGAATTCACCTTCCTTTATCTGGCGGAATTGAAGCTGCTGCATGTCATACAACTATAAGAGGTAAGGACTTATGCATTGTCAGTTTGTACTGGCCTCAGAGAGTTGCAGTCAATCGAAGCCACCTAGAGAACCTGTGCTCAGTATTACCTGAGCCAAGGTTGATCCTGGGTGATTTTAATTCACATGGAACTGTTTGGGGAGAACAAATTGACGATAGTCGTTCTACTTTTATTTATGACATTTGTGACAGCTTCAATTTAACAATTTTGAACACGGGTGAAAAAACACGGGTACCAAAACCTCCTGCAAGACCAAGTGCAATTGACCTCTCACTCTGCTCAAATTCACTATCATTGGATTGCCAGTGGAAGGTAATCCCTGATCCCAATGGTAGTGACCACTTGCCGATCAAAATTACAATCACCAATGGGGCCAGCACTTCAAATCAAACAAATATGGCATATGACCTTACAAGACACATCGACTGGAAAAAATATGCGGACACGATTACAACAACCATCAATTCTATGAATGTTCTACCTCCTTTGGAAGAGTATAACTTTCTCGCTTGTTTAATACATGATAGTGCAGTTTGTGCTCAAACGAAACCCATCCCACATTCATCTGTACGTCGAAGGCCTCCTAATCCATGGTGGGACAACCAGTGTTCTAAGCTTTATAAGGACAAATCAAAAGCATTCAAAGATTTTAGAAAACATGGAACCATCGATCATTTTCAAGCATATCAGTCCCTTGAAAATCAATTCAAAAAATTGATTAAAGGGAAAAAACTAGCACATTGGCGTACATTCGTGGAGGGTTTATCACGAGAAACGTCCTTGAGTACCTTGTGGAAAGTAGCACGAAACATGCGTAATCGATCTTCAACAAACGAAATTGAGGAACATTCACACAGATGGATATTCAACTTTGCACGGAAAGTCTGTCCCGATTCCACACCGAACCAAAAAATTGTCCGGGATGTGTCTCTAAACAGGTGCGATCTGGATTCCAACTTTTCGATGGTCGAATTCTCACTTGCTCTCCTCTCTTGCAACAATTCAGCTCCGGGAATTGATAAAATCAAGTTTAACTTGTTGAAAAACCTTCCGGATGCAGCCAAATTTCGCTTGTTAAATTTATTTAATCAATTCTTGGAGCACAACATTGTTCCCCAAGAGTGGAGACAAGTGAGAGTCATTGCTATCCAAAAGCCCGGAAAACCAGCGTCTGATCCCAATTCGTACCGCCCAATAGCGATGTTGTCTTGTATACGCAAACTGATGGAGAAAATGATCTTGTTTCGTTTGGACAAATGGGTGGAAACAAATGGTCTCCTTTCAGATACTCAATTTGGGTTTCGAAGGGGCAAAGGGACAAACGATTGTCTTGCTTTGCTGTCTTCTGAAATACAAATGGCATATGCAAAACGTGAGCAAATGGCTTCAGTGTTTCTAGACATAAAGGGAGCTTTTGATGCAGTCTCAATAGAGGTGTTGTCAGACAAGTTGCACTCCCGGGGTCTGCCACCTCTATTGAACAACATCTTATACAGCTTGTTTTGTGAGAAACATCTGAACTTTGCTCACGGAGATATTGCAGTTAGAAGAATCTCTTACATGGGTCTTCCACAAGGTTCATGTTTGAGTCCACTTTTGTACAATTTTTACGTAAATGACATTGACAGTTGTCTCTCTGAAGGCTGCACTCTAAGACAACTTGCAGATGACGGCGTGGTGTCTTTCACTGGATCTTCTGAGTCTCATCTGCACAGACCTTTACAAGATACTTTAGACAGATTGTCTACCTGGGCTTTGGGGCTTGGGATTGAGTTTTCCCCTCAGAAAACGGAAATGGTTGTTTTCTCTAAGAAACGTAGACCTGCTCAACCTAAGCTTCAACTTCTAGGCAGAACGGTCACTCAATCGAGGTGTTTCAAGTATCTTGGGGTTTGGTTTGATTCCAAGTGTACCTGGAGAGCCCATATTGAGTATCTGAAAGGAAAATGCCAACAAAGAATCAATTTTCTCCGATCAATCACTGGCACCTGGTGGGGAGCCCATCCAGAAGATCTTTTAAAATTGTATCGAACAACCATTCTCTCAGTGATGGAATATGGTAGCTTCTGTTTCCATCAGCAGCCAAATCTCACCTCATCAAACTCGAGCGTATCCAATACCGTTGTCTCCGCATCGCTCTGGGATGTATGCCCTCAACGCATAACATGAGTCTCGAAGTTTTGGCAGGAATACTTCCTCTTAAAGATCGATTCACTTTACTATCACTCCGGCTCCTCATCAGGTGTGAGGTCATGAACCCATTGGTGATTGTGAATTTCGAAAGGTTACTTGAGCAAAATCTTCAAACTAGATTTATGTCTATATACCAAACCCTATTTCGTATTCTCCAACTCGTGTTTGTAGCCCAGACTACGATCATTCTTCTGTCCAGTTTGATTTGTCTATGCAGCAGGAAATTCGTGGAATCCCGGTCTCGCATCGTCCTCTTCTCATTCCAAGAATTTTCGAAGCTAAATATAGACACGTCGATTCTGATAAAATGTACTTTACCGATGGATCACTAATAGAGGAAACAACAGGATTTGGAGTGTTCAACGAAATATTTAGCACCTCTCACAGTCTCCAGTCACCATGCTCTGTATATGTAGCGGAGTTAGCAGCTATTCACTGCGCTTTGGACAGTGTCGCTTCACGGACAGTTGGACACTACTACATTGTAACGGATAGTCTGAGCTCTGTTGAAGCAATCCATTCAATAAAACCAGGAAAGCACTCACCGTACTTCCTCGAGAAGATACGGAATAATTTGAGTGCTTTAGCTAAACGTCGCTTTACCATCACCTTTGTTTGGGTTCCCTCTCATTGCTCGATAGTGAGCAATGAGAAGGCAGACGCTCTAGCAAAGGTGGGGGCGATGCAGCGATGCCACACATACCGATTTTCCGGTATTTATACCGATTTTTGAACAAAATTTTGACCAAGAATCGGTATATACCGATTACCGATTTTTGGCTAAATATACCGATTTCATACCGATTTTTAAGATTTTAACTCAAAATTCATTCCACTTCAACATTTCCACTTCATTCAAGTTATCCTCGTGAAGGTCCCGTAGAAAAAAGACAAATTTAGGTAACTGGCGTGGCGTAACTTTGATCTGTACAACTTTTGAAGTATTCTGCAAAGATCTCCACGGCTCACTCTCATAATTCGTTCAGTTGTTCGCGCTGTTTTGTTCCTTTATTCTGTCAAATGATGCACTATTATGGTACTCAACCTCAAAGCAAAGATAGTAGATATAAAGATACCCAGCTCTTGGAATTTTTCATATAAATCCCAACAGACATTCTTTCTACAAACATCAGCACCACCTGCTGACGGAAAAGGTCAACATTTCTCACAAATTGTGTTTCAAGATCCGAGCGTGCAGATCATGATGCACTCTGATATGTTTTCAATCAATTTAAAATTATTCAAAATGCACTCTGAAGTAATTTGATTAAGTTTTGCAGAAACAAATGCTACTGACTCAGTAAAATTGAGATAACCGCATTCAGATTCATCGATTGAATTGAAAAACTTAAACTTAAACAGTTAAAATAAGAATGAAAACATTAACGTTCACAATGTTTTTATTTTGATTATTTAAATCAACAATGAATTAAAAATTGAATAAAGAAAATAATAATTGAGGAATATTTAACAATTTATAATTTAAGAACATAGTGAAATGTTGAATTTCAAGCCAGTCTCAGTGTTTAAAACTTCTTAAGATTTTAATTTTTGATGCCCTCAAGGTGATAACATTCCTACGGTTAAATCAGAGGAATCGAAATTAAAAAAACTTCTTAGGAGGTTTTAAACTCTGAGACCAGTTTAAATTCATCTTTCATCTATTTTTAGTTACTGGCTAGAGAAGATTTTTCATTTTCACCTGAGATGTACCGCTACCTTCATTTACTCTGTTAAATTTGTAGATAGAACTAAATTTAGCTAAATGGCCTGCAAGGAAATCCAATACTCAAAGTGCTGTATGATAGAAACAGCTGGATCAACTTTTTTTGAAAAATTTGGATATTGTGCAATCTTTTGCTGTCACAAAAAGCGGTTAGCGAGTAGAAAAATAAAGAAAACTGATTTAAATAGGTAATGATCCACACCTTCATTTCTAACACTAAAGATTTTTGAGTGAAAAAATTAGTTATTGTTAATGGGACTTTTGATTGCTGTGCTTTAAAACCCTCAATTGAGAACATGTGTCCCACAGTGTGATAAAAAATGCTTTACATGAGTTTTTTCTGCTAACAGTGTTCACTGTGTTTTAGTTGCATTTCTGCCGTCATATTTGACGGTGGCGCTTATTTTTTTTGTCTCCCGGTTTTCATAAGAGTTGGGAATCTTTATATAAACTATTTTTGCTCAAAGCCAATGGGCTAAGCTCAAGGCTGACCTTCTTTCTGCCACTGCCAATAGAAGTTCCTTAATTAAGGTCAATGTCAATTGACGATTGCATTGAAGCTCTTGTCTCGTGAGATGCTAATTTT
>NC_073691.1:97639747-97741946 GCF_029784155.1 Uranotaenia lowii | reverse complement strand
TGTCCCGAAATCCGGTTTTTGGCCAAATTTTGGTCACATTTGAAACTCGTTCGCTTTAATATAAATCACTGACCGTTCCAGGAACTGGGATTAGATTTTTTTCCTATCGTGCGAAAAAACTGCTTTCCCAAGATTTTTGGAGAACCTAATAACGTTGGCAAATAACACCTGTTGTGTGCCGATATTGTCATTGGTGGCGATTTCAACCAAAATAGAGAAGGGTGCAGTGATGAATTTTGTTTGTTTCGATTTTAGTCGTTTTAGCATCTTTGTGGTATTCGCGACTTTATCAACGTTCCAGTTGGCGGACAATTAAGGAAAAACTTATCCGGTACAACTGTGTTCGATATTTACTCTTGGGCTCGAACTCGCGGACATCGGCTCAGGAAGCAACGGACTTGCCAACTGAGCTATATCACAAGCCCATGTGCAGTGATGATCTGTTAAGATAAATGTATAGCTCTCTTTTAACATAAGGTTTACGGACTTTTTACATAACTATCTACACCCGTCAATTGAACGGGTTGGAAAATTGCATCTATATATATACACTGAGGTTTTTTTTACGCGGTTTTTTTTTACACGGTTTTTTTTTACGCGGCTTTTTTTACGCGGATTTTCGAATTAACGCGGTTTTTTTTCTACGCGGATTTTCGAATTAACGCGGTTTTTCAGAGAAAATATTCTAAGACTTTTTCAAAGGAAAACACTTAGAATCTTTCTGTAGTTGGGAAAATCTTAGCTCTGAGACTAAGAACGTGATACATGAGATCTGTGACCTGAGACCTGAGACTTGAGACCTGAGACCTGAGACATGAGACCTGAGATTTGAGACCTGAGACTTGAGACCTGAGACATGTGACATGAGACCTGAGACATGAGACCTGAGACATGAGACCTGAGACATAAGACATAAGACATAAGACCTAAGACATGAGACCTGAGACATGAGACCTGAGACATGAGACCTAAGACATGAGACATGAGACCAGAGACATGCGACATGAGACTTGAGCCATGAGACATGAGTCATGAGACCTGAGACATGAGACATGAGACATGAGACATGAGACATGAGACCTAAGACCTGAGACATGAGACATGAGACATGAGACATGAGACCTGAGACATGAGACATGAGACCTGAGACATGATACCTGAGACCTGAGACATGAGACCTGAGACATGAGACATGAGACCTGAGACCTGAGACATGGAACATGAGACCTGAGACATGAGACCTGAGACATGAGACCTGAGACATGAGACCTGAGACATGAGACCTGAGACATGAGACCTAAGACCCTGGAACATGAGACATGAGACGATCTGTCAAATAAGCCTCACTATATTCTACTATTCTATTAATCTAATTGATTTTGTTTTTTATCTTAAAAATAAACTATCATTGTACGCAAATTTTTATATAATCATGGTTCTTACGCGTTTTTTTTAGTAACGTGCTTTTTACCGCGAATTTTTTTAATTAAAATGGATTTTTTACGTGGATTTTAGAATTTCGGGTTTTTTTACGTGGGTTTTCGAATTAACGAGATTTTTTTACGCGGATTTTCGAATTAACGCGGTTTTTTTACGCGGATTTTCGAATTAACGCGGTTTTTTTTACGCGGATTTTCGAATTAACGCGGTTTTTTTTAACGCGGGACGAAATACCGCGTAAAAAAAAACCTCAGTGTATATAGGTTATTATATTATTGTGCTATTAAATATATTATATCATTATTATTATCATTTTAAGTATTACAAATTAACAATTTTTAATCAAAAATTAACTTTAATGAGGATCACTCTTAGTGCTCACATGGATGAAATAACATATTACTACAAAGAAGTTCATGATCCACTTCATCTTCAGTTAAATGTTCAACTTCCATATTCTTTTACAACTCTTGAAGATTCATTTTAAATGGAACTCTACAATTGATCCTTCCAGCTCCCGAAATAAATCCAATATCAATAAATCAATAAATTTACAAACTTTGACAAAAATTTTGATTAATACTCGCTTTTTTAAATAACATTAACTTAACCGATCTTTTGAAAATCAAGACCCATTCCTTTGCATTGTTTCAACCTTTTTGCCACAAAGGAGACAAATATTAAAAAAAAAATATACCAAACCAATTAGAAAATCCTCAATGAAAATTATCTGTTTAAATGACGGTACGCGCACTAGTAAATAGCACAAAAATGAAAAGTAAGCAGAAGCGTTATCCGATTTTGCCTTTTTTCTCTGTACCGTCAAAAAAGAAAACTCAGAAATTTCAGCTTAAAAACCTGGACCTAAAAATCTCAAAATCTCCACAATTAAAGTTTAACTGCCACTGCCATCCAGTATGTAATTCGAATTGGGGCGCCAATTAATACTGTCTAAGTCAGAGGGACCTCGACCAAAGAGCAATCCCCCCAGTTCTCGGTCCATAGCCACGAAGACTGAACAGGGGTGCCCGAGCAGACTTTTATGGCAAAATAATACCTAATTTTGCTATCATGCCTTGAAAGTAAAATGAGGTATCATTTTGCCCGAATAAAGGTGGTACAATGCCAAAATTTGGCTCTCACTTTTCATATAAGGATACCTCGATTATGCCAAGTGTAGGTTTCACTGAAACCTTAATGATGCCTCGTTTTGCCAACGTTTTAAAACAAGTTTGGAGAGCATAATGATGCCACTTTTTGGTGTTCATCATACCAAAATTTGGCATCGTTGTGCCCTCAAAACACCCTTAAAAAAGGAATGCTAAACGAGGTATCAAAAAACGTTTGGTGAAACCAAAATTTGGCAGAACTGTGCTATCTACGCATAAAAAATGAGGGCCAAATTTTGACATTGAACCACTATTTTTCAGTCGAAATGAACAAGGCTAACAAGGCATGATAGCAACATTTTCAATAATTTAGTCCATACGTTCTGCTCAAGTATGACAACCGACACAAAAAAAATCTAATAAGAGTCTCATAACGTTAACGCCTTTGTGTAGGCAACGAACCGATTATAGAGTATAACAGTGCAACCAGATCATATAATCCGAATCTGTTTTAATTTGTTTTCAATATGAATTATCATACCTACTAAATAATTTTGATATATTTTTTTGATGTTTTTAAAAAGCAGCAAAATTTAACTTTTTTTTTAAATCTCAATTAAGCTTTTGTTTTGAAATTTTAAATACTGAATAACTAATTTACAAAAATACTTGATCATTGAACCCGAATTTTTTTCCGATGCATTGAAAATTTGGGCAAGCTGAATCGAAGTTTTTGTTAAAAAATTATTGAAAAATTGCGAAAAAAATGGTTTGCCAAGTTCTCTAGTAGGTACAATCGCTTTTAACTGAACAAAAATCTTGCCTGATATTACTTGAAATCCCTATTTTCATTTGACAACAACAAATGCTACGCTGCATAGAAAACCTAACCGAAAACAAAAATTGGCATTACAATTTGAGAACGTTTTTGGTATGAATTTTCATTTTCGGTATTTGCGATTGTGATGAAGTCTTAAAATGGTAATATAAAAATTTAAAATTATTCATTCGATTGTAAGAAAACAAAAATGGTTATTGTATTTTGTCCTACAATTGATTGTAAAAGATTTGTGTAAAAAAATGTCTAATCCTATTGAATAGTAACCAAAGTTTAACTGTTTATCATACTTCAATACATAATTTAAAACTACATTTTTTATTGATCATTTCACTATGAGTTGACTCGAACAACAAAACAGACCTTAGAATAATTGCAGCAAACAAAATCGAATGTTACATTGACTTATGTGTACTGACTCGATGTTTTATGAGAGTACAAATATTGCTCAGCCTATGTATGTATAGTAAACAAATCCTAGACGCAAACGTTAAGAGTATTCCAAACGCCTATTTTAAGAACATATTGTACGCTAGCCTATTTTAAACGCCTGGATTTATATTGTAGTTCGAGAACATTATATGACATGAACGTAACATAAACGTTTTTGCTGGAATACCATATTGAATGTATTTGTTTTGTCTGAAATTCGTTTGTTGTTCACACGACGTGTGATAGTGCAGGATTATTCATTCATATCAATTTCAATTTACGGAACATGTTCGAGTTCATGTTAGTGAAAACTACGCTTATCAGATAAGGATTTCTTACAATTTCTTCAATCGCGGACTATTAATATTTGCTTTGAAACTAATCAGCCTAGCCAGTACATCGAGCATCTCATCCGAAAGGAGGACATTGATAAACCGTCGGTTGAAGACGACCGGAAATCAGATCCTTCGAAAATTAGGCCCAGCCTAATCTTGGATGTCCTTGAAATTGGCTCGAACTACCACTGATATCGGCATGATTTTTAGGATGAAACGACTTTTATCATTTCTTTTCTGCCAAGGTTCTCTCAATGTGTAAGCCTAACTTCTTGGGATCTTTTAAGAAGTCGATATTAAACTGCAATTTTTGGTAGATAGCGGGATTCTTTTCTGGTTCCACTTCCTCTTGCTTTCCGTGCAGCTCCGTCGGCAGAATTATTCAGCAGCATTCAGATACAATCCTGTAAGCGCATGTTACAGGTGACGAAGAAAGCCTTGCTGGCCCGGTACCAGGAAGGCCTTCCGACGGTCACTTCCTGAACCTGAGCTGTCGGCTCCTTGGCATAGTAAATCCAATGCTGCGGGTCAACTATTCGTGAACGTTTGGCATTCGGTTCTGTCGTTGCTGCGGCTGAAGTGTGTTAAGTTTCCCATCGAGGAAATCCGGGTTGAACTTCAAAAGAATCCGTTGCACCGAAAATCGCGGAATCTAGATTAATAGGGCTCGGATGAAGAACGGGATTATAATGTACATAGTTTAAAAAAAGTTACCTATCAATAGCTAGCTGGTCCATTAGAGTTGGCAAATTTTTCACCGCTTTTTTTTCCAAAGGAAGATAGAGCCACTCCGGGGGAATCCAACATTCTTCAGTTTTTCGATGGACATACTTATCATCCAGCAGACACTATCGTTCGTTCAGACGCTGATTAAGAATCGAAGCACAAAAGTACCGAACAGAGCTTACGCGATTCCGGCGATATACGGCAAACGTAAACAAACTGAGAGAACTCGAACGCGATTTGTTTTTGTAATTCAATTTGTACACGCTCGTTTTTTCTTCACTATGACGTAGGTTTATGTTCAATAAAAAGTAAGTTAGGAATTTGAATAATCAAAAAATATAGTTTTTTATAAAATTGTGTGCAGATCGACAGTGATATTGCACACTGCACTAAATTGAAATGCGATCGTATAAAATTGCGACATTTATGCAATCCGTAATGTAAGTTCTAAATGTGTATTTTTTTTTCAACATTAACACTTTCTGTTGTAAAACTTTTAGATAAATGCAAATGCGAAATAATGTACGAACCCGAACTATGCATGAGACAATAACATGACATGAAAAACAAAAGTGTGCCATTAAACACGATAAGCTCTGCTCAAATAATTTGTGATTTGATTAGTTTATGTCATGAGTGCCTCGATTTCAGGAAAAGCCGATTGCATTTAAAATTTAAAGGCGTTTCTAATAAGTATAAAAAAATCAATGAAAAATTAACTCAGAATCATTTACATTCTGATTCTATTAGGTAAAATGATGTTTTAAATAAATTATTCTTTTTATTTATTTTGAATTTTATGATTTAAAGAAATAAGCACTAAGCCAATCCAATAAAACCAAAGCCAACAAAACTAAACATTTTTAAGGTATCGAGCCATATAATCCAATCCCGCTCGATTTTGGAAACAAACTCGAACATTTTATGTTGCCAAAATCAAATGTTTCCAAAATTGAACGGTTTTTCTCGATTTTTTTTTACTTATTAATTAAAAAAAATATTATCATTAGTAAATTTTTAGTAAATTTTCGACCATTTAAGTCATTTACAATATTCTTATCATGTTTTGTTGTTTTATTTATAATGTTATTATTTTGTTATTCTCCATAATTTTGTAATATTTTTTTATCATTTTTAGTCTTTTGTTTGTTTAAGTTTTTTTTTTAATTTTATTACATTTTTATCTTTTTGACGTTTTTGAGTACTTAATTTTTTTTTGTATTCTAACACCAATTAAAAAGGTAAAAAATATTTATGGAGTTTGTCTAAATTCTATTGGAAAACTTTAAGGTAACCGTTCGACCGATCGATTTTGGCACATGTGCCAAATTAATGCGCGCACTACGCTGGTTATGACGAATTTGTTTGTTTTCAATTCAATTTAAATACAAACAACTTAATAAACCTGATGAAAATTGGATACCAAATCGTGCTATCATTTTGATCTTACTATTCTAATTTATGAAGGTAAATGAAACCTTAATGATACCCTATCAAGCTGTTGTAGAGAAATCAAATAGAAGAGAGGGAAAAATAGAACACTAAATTATACTATCATTTTATCATTGAAAACACTAAAAAAGGTGCGCAATATGTCGGTAACGAACAAATATGCTGTTTGTTTTCAGTTCGTTTTATTTTTATCACCTAATTAAATCTGATTTTTCATCACAGAAAATTGAATACCAAATCATGCTATCATTTTGATCTTACTTTTCTGCTCTATAATAATAAATGAAACCTTAATGATTCCTCGTTTTGTTATCTTGGAAAAAATAAAACCAAATAGTGCTTTCATTTTGGTCTCAATGCTTTATTGAGGTATTTTTTTGGTATCATATTTCGACAAATTGATGCTTTAATGAAACCTTATTTTGTCATCGGGAAATATACGATGCTTAATTATGCTATCATTTTGACATTGATAGCTCATTTTGGTTACTGCTTGCTATCGATTCAGGCATCAAAGTCTGCTCGGGTGGGCACTACATCGGCCTTTTTTTTAGGCGACTTGACTGGCTTTCGACGGAACGGAGGCCTTCGAGGGCAAAGCAGGGACTTTTACCGGATGACAGAAAAACACCGGTCTTCTTATTAAGTAAATGTATTTTTACAAACCTGTGTAAGTGTGTGGTGTGGTGTGTAAGCCGGCTGGTACTGGAACGCATGGTTACCACATGTACAGATTTATCTAGACAGGTACAGATTTTTGAGCTCATTTTTGGTACAGAATCTGTACGTACAGATGACAGATTTTCAAAATTTGGTACAGATTTGTACAGATTTTTGAATTTTTGTACTTTCATCAAGTTTATTGAAAACTTTCTTGAAAATAAGTCAAAAGTTAGCCATTATTATTCTGACGATAGGAGATCCTTACTGGGAAGTACACGATAGAACAATAAGATTTCCAAATTTGCTACAAATAATTAAATATCTGATTATAATCCCCAACTCGTCAGCAGTGGTTGAGCGCATTTTCTCGTAAGTAAATGCCAATAAAACCAAAGTTCGTTATCGTCTGAGTGTTGACACATTGGACGCTATCTTCAAAACGAGAAGTTATTTAAGATTAAACGGCGGATCGAAAAATGTCGTATTAAATATGACGCTCTAAAATCGTTTTAATAAAACTATGTATAAACATCATGAGCATTAGAAAGTGTTTGTTATGAAAAATATTTTTTAATGTCAGTTTTTTCAAGAGAGAAAATAAAAATGATTAAATGAGTTTAACAAAAAGTGTTTAACTATAAAACTGTACTTAGTGAAATAAAGTATTTATTTTTTTGAAGATTAAAAATAAGGAAACAAAATCTTCACATATCAACATATTTAATGCAGAACTTTTTTTTTCTTTGGTACAGATTTTGGCACAGATTTTTGAGTTTTCGGTACAGATGAAAAAGATTTTTTCGATGAGCGGTACAGATTTGAATGTGGTAACACTGCTGGAACGACTTATGCTCTCTTACACACTCATCGAACTGCTATACGCTGACGACCTGAACATTTTTAAAACGATGACATGTCCGTAAGAATGTTATGTACTGCAAAATGATATCGACACTACAATTAACTATCATTTACTAGAGCACGAAGTCCAATCTTATTCGACTATAGAATAGAACAAACTACGCTTCAACGGAAGAGCGAGATAAAGGATTTAGGAGTCGTTTCTGATTGTAAGCTGAAGTTCAAAAACGCACATTGGAGCAATCACAGCAAAGGCGTTCGCTACTCTAGAATTGATACGTCGTAATACGAAAGATTTACGGATATCTATTAGTTTGAAAACGCTGTTGACTTGTCCGGACCGTGTCAGAATACTGTATTCAAGTCTGGGCCCCTTACCATGACGTCCATGCTAACCGCATCGAGCGAGTCCAGAAATGCTTTTTACGTTACACACTTCGAACGCTACACAGCAAGCACAGTTAACAAGTATTTGTCTTTTGGTATTGGTAAACAATGAATTCAATTGACACCACTGATTGTGCCCCGCGAAGTATTGCATGAAAAGTAGTCATATAATACCTCGCAAGGCACCCAGCAGTGTTGTCTATTGAATATATTGTTTATCAATGCCAAAAGACATATCTCTGTTGAAACGCTAATTACTTTTTTGTATAATAAGATATGAATATACGGTCTTCGACAAAGTTGTTCAGCGGAAAATTTCCTTTGAAGAATTTATAAATTGGCACAAAAATCATTAGCAGGCTCGGTTGCACAGAAGAAACAAAAATGGTGATGATTTTTCAGTACAAAATATTCAATTTTCCCATACAAACCTAAAAGTCAAAATTTACTCATGTAAACGTTACGTTCAAAACGTGCTCACAGATGAGCGGCTTGTAGCTCGAAGTCAATGACAAGTTTCACTGAGAAGAACCGTAAACATAACCCCAAGTCAATACCTTTACGTGGAATAACGTCAGAAACGACCATTCATTAGCATCTCGCTTGAGTATGACGAAACAGACCGTCCAGTCGTCGTCGCCTGAATGGCTAGATGGCTAGTTTGGCGTGGATTGAGGTAGAGAACGAGGGCTGTTGAAATCATATGTTCTGTTCAGATTCATACTTTTTTGTTAAAAGGTGTGAAAAAAAAATGATGACAGTATGATGACACATGCGTGGTTCGGTAATCCAATAGTTTCGTTTTTTATTTTATGATATTTTATTTTTTCTCAAATATCATTCTAAACAGTTGGAACATTAAGCAAAAAATCAACCTTTATACATTTTTCATATTCCTTTACAAATTTGGGTACTGCATATGCAAAACTTTCTAGTTTCTAGTTTTTCACTATCTTTCATAATTTTATGTTTCGTTTTACCCGCCCTTCTCCTCTTCGCTGTCCAAAATTTGATGACGATTTTTCATGTATAAACTTATAAGCTTATAAGCTGATATGAAAGCTACACTCAATCTTTGCAAGATTTGAAATTTAGATATTTCCCTCGATCAACGCAACATTGTTGTAAAAAGACTCATGATCTGTATGTTTGAGGAGCGATGTCCGGCTCTAATGTAGCTTGAAGTTGTGTAATTTTTCAAATAGATTTGAAGAAGTGTAACTAGAAGTGGGGTTGTCTTATCCAAAATTCATTCATTACCAGGCAAGCTTTTCAAAAGTCGCTTGGCAAACTAGATTTTTTTTAAATAAATTTACACATTACCGGCCGCTAAGAAATCTAAGCCAAAAATCCGAAATCCAATATTTAATATTTCAAAATTCGCTGGACTAAACTTTATAAATTTAGCATCTTTGAGTTATAGAAAACAACAAAAAGTTATGCAAAGTGTACAAATTTATAAATTTGAAATTTCCATTCAAAGCTTGCAACGGTCTAATGCACACAGCTTACTTTTTGTTTAAATCAAAATATTATTTGTGGAACAGTTTGAAGTTATTTTTGGAACAATTTCAACAATAACAAAGCATATAAAATATAACTGTGAGGCAGTCTTCATATGTTTCAAAATCTAGGAAAAAAAAGTTGAAGTGTTTAAACTCTAACCAAAAAATTACTGAAAGGTTAGTTTTGTAGCCCCTGTTGTTATGCAATTGCAGAAAAAAATTTAAAAAAATCCTCAACGAGTTTTTCGTAGTTGTTGGTAATATTATTATTAAAACTATACTACATTGATTTTCCGGAGATAAAATAACGAATATCAGAAGGTTAACTCTACCTTACTCTTTTTTGAACGAAAAACATTACGACAAGGTAAAATTTTTGATGAATGAGCGTACAGCAATAGAGCAAACCAAAATTGAAGGGTAATGTACCATTCTGACCTTCACGGCAAATTGCTAAGCATAAAAGTAAACTAAACAAACGATTTTCAACGCACTGAAACAGGTAGTACCGCGTCTCTCTCGATAAGAACATCGTAGATTAATTTTCTATTAATGATCAGTTTTTCAAAATTTTGAGGCCCACACGTTTTTCAATACATTTAGCTGATCTCAATTTGATTTTTTTTTGAATAAACAAAATGTATGTTAACTTATTTTGTGCACTTAATACGTTGTTGACGGTTTTATAGAAACTAGCTGATCTTTTTCCGATTTATTCATAAATTCGGTTCTGGATACTGAATCTTTATTCCGGATCTAAATTTTGAATGTTAAATCTGAAGTTCTGAATCTAACTTCTATGATAGATGAGCTCAGATAGAACTTCTATCTCAGTTCTTAATTTGCATCTGCTTTCTGAAACTGCGAACATTAACTTTGAAATAAATATTTAGCTATTGAAACATACATCAGCCCACGTACAATGCTGACATCTGTTGAGAGAAAAAGGTTGAAATAATCAACTCGACTGTTGTATACAAGCACTTGCAAACTTGCACACAAGGTTGTGTTCTCAGGATTATCAAATTATGTTCTTAAAATTGTCAAATTATGTTCTTAATACTATCAAATTATGTTCCTTATATTAGCAAATTATGTTCTTAATATTATCAAATTATGTTCCTTATATTATCAAATTATGTTCCTAATATTATCAAATTATGTTCTTCGAAGCTCGGACGTTGAGAGGATTGTCAAATTTCGATGATGTCGATTTTTGGTGACAGTGACAGCGTGACAGCTAACTGTTAAATTTCTAGATGTGCATTTTAATAACAAGAAATGATTCACATGATTTTAGTGGTTTATCATGACAGGCTTTTCTGTATTTGCAGAATGTTGAAAGTAAATGAATTCAACCAATAATTCAACCAATATTTTACGCTTCTTTGTTGCCAAATATAAACGTTTCTTGAGGACACATTTTGTATCAAAAAAGGTAAGGCGTTTTGGTGTGGTTTTTATGTCAGTAAAATTTGACACTCTTTGAAGAATTTCTTGATTACCGAATTTTTATAATAATAATGATGATAAAATGGTTAAACTTTTTAGTAAAAAGTGATTAAATGCCAACCGAGTCAGAGACTAGAGGCCTGGCTTGGCTGAAATGTGAATCCTTAGGCCAACGTCAGAAAACACACGAACGTGCCCGAACGTAGTAAACATAATCTTGGATCCGTTTTAAATTTAAAATAAAATAGCCGACTGTATAAAATTTTCAATTTCGAAACGAGAACAAATGAGCCTACCTACTATACTGCCATCTGTTGAGGAAAATAAAGAAAAAATTAAGATCTTGAATACAAAAAAAATTGCAAACAATATGCTTGTAGAACTTGTGGATGCTAGGAAAATTTCAAGCAATTTTGAATTTGGAGCCAAACCTATTTCGTTCGATTTGCAACTCTGAATCTGAAATCTGAACCTGAAATCTGAATCTGAAATCTGAAATCTGAATCAGAAATCTGAATCTGAAATCTGAATCTGAAATCTGAATCTGAAATCTGAATCTGAAATCTGAAATCTGAATCTGAAATCTGAATCTGAAATCTGAATCTGAAATCTGAATCTGAAATCTGAATCTGAAATCTGAATCTGAAATCTGAATCTGAAATCTGAATCTGAAATCTGAATCTGAAATCTGAATCTGAAATCTGAATCTGAAATCTGAATCTGAAATCTGAATCTGAAATCTGAATCTGAAATCTGAATCTGAAATCTGAATCTGAAATCTGAATCTGAAATCTGAATCTGAAATCTGAATCTGAAATCTGAATCTGAAATCTGAATCTGAAATCTGAATCTGAAATCTGAATCTGAAATCTGAATCTGAAATCTGAATCTGAAATCTGAATCTGAAATCTGAATCTGAAATCTGAATCTGAAATCTGAATCTGAAATCTGAATCTGAAATCTGAATCTGAAATCTGAATCTGAAATCTGAATCTGAAATCTGAATCTGAAATCTGAATCTGAAATCTGAATCTGAAATCTGAATCTGAAATCTGAATCTGAAATCTGAATCTGAAATCTGAATCTGAAATCTGAATCTGAAATCTGAATCTGAAATCTGAATCTGAAATCTGAATCTGAAATCTGAATCTGAAATCTGAATCTGAAATCTGAATCTGAAATCTGAATCTGAAATCTGAATCTGAAATCTGAATCTGAAATCTGAATCTTAAATCTGAATCTGAAATCTGAATCTGAAATCTGAATCTGAAATCTGAATCTGAAATCTGAATCTGAAATCTGAATCTGAAATCTGAATCTGAAATCTGAATCTGAAATCTGAATCTGAAATCTGAATCTGAAATCTGAATCTGAAATCTGAATCTGAAATCTGAATCTGAAATCTGAATCTGAAATCTGAATCTGAAATCTGAATCTGAAATCTGAATCTGAAATCTGAATCTGAAATCTGAATCTGAAATCTGAATCTGAAATCTGAATCTGAAATCTGAATCTGAAATCTGAATCTGAAATCTGAATCTGAAATCTGAATCTGAAATCTGAATCTGAAATCTGAATCTGAAATCTGAATCTGAAATCTGAATCTGAAATCTGAATCTGAAATCTGAATCTGAAATCTGAATCTGAAATCTGAATCTGAAATCTGAATCTGAAATCTGAATCTGAAATCTGAATCTGAAATCTGAATCTGAAATCTGAATCTGAAATCTGAATCTGAAATCTGAATCTGAAATCTGAATCTGAAATCTGAATCTGAAATCTGAATCTGAAATCTGAATCTGAAATCTGAATCTGAAATCTGAATCTGAAATCTGAATCTGAAATCTGAATCTGAAATCTGAATCTGAAATCTGAATCTGAAATCTGAATCTGAAATCTGAATCTGAAATCTGAATATGAAATCTGAATCTGAAATCTGAATCTGAAATCTGAATCTGAAATCTGAATCTGAAATCTGAATCTGAAATCTGAATCTGAAATCTGAATCTGAAATCTGAATCTGAAATCTGAATCTGAAATCTGAATCTGAAATCTGAATCTGAAATCTGAATCTGAAATCTGAATCTGAAATCTGAATCTGAAATCTGAATCTGAAATCTGAATCTGAAATCTGAATCTGAAATCTGAATCTGAAATCTGAATCTGAAATCTGAATCTGAAATCTGAATCTGAAATCTGAATCTGAAATCTGAATCTGAAATCTGAATCTGAAATCTGAATCTGAAATCTGAAATCTGAATCTGAAATCTGAATCTGAAATCTGAATCTGAAATCTGAATCTGAAATCTGAATCTGAAATCTGAATCTGAAATCTGAATCTGAAATCTGAATCTGAAATCTGAATCTGAAATCTGAAATCCGAATCTGAAATCTGAATCTTGTAACACGGAGTTCGCTCAGTGGGTGGGAATTTTGGGAAAGGTAAACAGAGGGATCTCAGGGTCGTTTTCACAGCACTTTCCTCCGGAGGAACTCACTAGAGGGAAATCCAAAAGAAATCGCAATAACCAGGGTCGTTCACGGGTGGGTACCTCTCATGTCCCCACCCGGGTCAAATGGATACCAATAATCAAAAAGGCAAAGTTATTGATTCTGAAGTGGACTGATTTGGAGCAAAGTCTATGGGGTGGGGCCTTTTCAGCCCAGAACGTAACACGGACAAAATTAGTGTAAAGAGTCTAGAACTACTCCACTAAACAGATATAATTGTCGGAATTGATAGGGTTACATTTTTGGGTTTATTTAAAACTAATTTTCCCTACAGACGTCACATAAAGGCATACTTGCGGTTTTGCATTCGTCACTTGTGTGGTTATAATAATTGTTTGGCTGGTCATTATGCTATGCTTCGGATCCTGACGTACAGGAACCGTTTAATTTCTTCCGGTTGCCACTCGTGTCAGATGGAATCGGCCAGACCCTCACAGGCTCCATTCCGGCGTCCCGGAAGAGCCCGCGAGCAGCAGATGAGTGTTGTTGCTAACCTCGTTTTCTGCCGTCCGATGTTGATACCGTGTGGATTGGGGTTTTAGCGAGCTGATCGGTTCTTTCTGCCTGGATTCTGTATGTTGTTGTGCCGTGTGTTGTTTAGCCAACGGGAAAAGAATAGAGCAAAACAAAAAAGGCCCTCTTGGACCTGCCAAAGAGGTTATAATACACATGACGTCGTACTAATATACACGTGGGCTACAAAATGTTTCTTATTTTTAACCTTTAGAATTTACCTTTTTATGTTGTTTTTCTTGTAGAATGTGTCGTTGCACTGGATGTTGTGTGTGATTTTAACAGTTTGTTTTAGCTATTTGAATATAAGTTAAGTTTTAACATGTTTCGCAATATTTTAGCTTTTCTTACTAACCGTACTATTATCGATAAGTTTAACACAGTTTTCTAGTTTTTTTTTTAACGTGTTTGTTTTCAAAGGCTTGACTTTTAATCTGTAAATAGTAGGAATTGTAACCGTCGTTACTTTTTTTTGCGTGGCTCCGCCACCTAATCCTGACATCCCTGCCCATTGTGGAGAACCTTACAAAAGTCGCTCAGAACGGCTAACTTCACCCAAAATCATCTGTCATCCCGCACGGTCACTCTCCTTCTCTGAGTTATCCATAGGCGTCGTGCTCAACCAGGGACGTCACGGGGAAGTGTGGGCACCCAGAGAGCGACACACCGTGTAAATTTGCCTCCGAATAAATATGTATGTGTGTCGGTCCACTGAAAGTAAAGTCTCGCAAATATTTTCAGAGCGGAACATGTTCTTTCTGTCTGTGACCTCGTTAGAGTGCGCGTCGTGTGTAGTCAAAGTAAATTTTGAGTTTTGTATAAATTTGTGGTGTATATTAATTAATTTATTTCTAAAACTTATTCTAGAGTTAAAAAGTACCAAAAGTTATACGTATTACGAACACTAAAAGTAGTACGGTGCGGTTATTAAAAATTAGTACGGTTAGTAAACAAGAACATAAAACGTGTAAAAGCACATGTTAAAACTTAAATGTAATTATTGTTATAGATTAAGAAATTGTTAAAAGAACATAAACAGTGTGAACAGAACTAAACAAAAAAGCAACAAAGAAAAGGTAAATAACTGAACAACAAAAACAGTAGATTTGTAAACCACGTGGACTATGTAAACTTTGTTATGTCACTGGTACTATAACCCTTCTTGGCAGGTCCAAGAGGGCCTTTTCTTATTTTGTCGGCTAATCCTCCAGGTTGATTGTGACTACGAACACACGGCAAATCATAAACCAGGCAGAAATAAATCCGAAACATTACTTTGTTCGCCAATAACAAGGTTATGTTCTGAGGACCATCCGGTGGTAAAAGGCCCGCTACATAACCTCGTTCGACCAATCTGAGGTTTGTTCGAAGAACCATCTGGTGGTGAAAGGCCCGCACCATAACCTTGCCCGTCAAGTTTGAGGTTACCGACGAGGACCTTTCGGCAGCACCAGTCAGGGGTCACACACAGCCAGCATCGGGCTCTTCCGGGACGCCGGAAAGACGCCTGGTGTGGACCCTAAATTGCCGTCGGAAACCACCACACGCATGTGGTTAACCGTTGCTGTTCACCGAGCCAGCCGCCTGTCGCCGTTCCAGCTAAGACCCGTGAAAAACTGAAACTAACCGCAAGTATGCCTAAATCCATGTGACGTCACAACAGGAAAATTATTATGTACAAATAAACCCCCCCCACATTATGTAAAACTTAAACTAAAGGCAGTACTTTACTGGGAATAATTAGTTGATCTACACCTTTTTGATTAATTTGATTTCGTTGTTCTATTTCCGTTTCCATCTTTCACTCGAGCGAATTTCCAGTCAAAATTACATGTTCTGTTTTGTCCGCGTTTTGAGTAGCATAATTACTGGACCTGGGTGCTAGCATGAGAGGTAATCACCCGTGCACGCTCCTGGTCGTCTGATTCCAGTTGGATTCCTCTAGTGCGAGTTCCGCCGAAGGAAAGTGTCACGTTGCAACACACCGACCCTGAGTTCCCCCCTATGTTTACATTCCAAAATTTCCCACCCACTGAGCTTCTCCGTGTTATAATTGGCGCCCGCTTAAAAAGTAACTACGTTGCATTTTCCTAAAATCCCAGAGGGAAGGATAGAAGCAGTTCCTGCTGAACTATTAGATCGTTCTCTAAACGATCGCTGGATGTTTGAATGCAGAAATTTTGCTGAACCAAACTTTACATAAGTGCATATTTGAAACGAGAAATTTGTTCAATCTTCGACATCGTTTGCGTTGTGAAAACTAAGAAGTTTTCCCCATTACCACCCACAACTTGTATTTTGTGTCGGTTTTAAGAGTTGGAAAGCACAGCAGCTTTCTCAGTGCTTCCCTTCAACCGCAGTATCAACCCGACTTATTGACATTTGCTTTACTTTTTAGGAACATTTAAAATTATTAAGATGGAATTGGAAATTCAAAATCTATACCAAAACATGATGGTACACCATTTGGATAGAGAAGAAATTGTTTATGAGTTAACCATCCGAGCTGTTGAAGTTGCTGATAGAGATTCTAAAGCAGCTTTAATGAGACGACTCAAAGACCGTCTCAAGACCGAGAAAAATGAACCCAATCCAGATATTGACTTTTCGCGTTGTCAGACATCTATCGACCAAGAGATTAGGCTGATTGATAGGGAAGTAAAGTACATCGTTGACGTCTTAGAAAACAGAATACCGTTCGATGGAATTCGTGATACCCTCCGAACTAGACTAGCACACTTCTATGTGCGATGCACTAGGGTACTAGAGGTAGCAGAAGCTGATGCTGACTTGAAAGACTTAGACAAACTTCAGGCTGCAATTCGAGGACATCTACATACTTTCTTTTCGCCTCTTGCTTCCTTACATAAGGCACAATCTACTCTGATGGCGACCATCGTGAGCTCGCTAGCTGAATTAAATTTAGCTCAAAAGAAAAAATCGAAACCTAAAAAGAAACAATCCTACAAGAAAAAAGTTGGAGAGGTTGTATATAAGACACAGCCACAAGATTTACGTAGAATTACGACATTTTTTATTCTATGGATTTTGTGAAAATTTGATTAAAGTTTTATTTCGAATTTGTCATTATTGAATAATATTGCCATTTATATACAATTTCCGAAAGTTTGTATCAACGAGAACTCAAAGGTTCAACAAGAAGTAAATTATTAGTTATTCTTATTCTGGTTCACGCAGATGTGAACCAACCGGTGCGTGGCTGAAAACCTCAACCCAACCCCCCTGCAATATGTTAACCAAATAGTCACAAGCTCCAGCGCCACCTCCCCTAAGCATTGTTATACTATCGGAAAAGCGATAAAGCCAAGCCCGAGTAAAAATTGTATGTGTTAAGTTCGAAAGTGGTTGGGCAACTAATCGAATTCGCTCAAATTTTTATTTTATATGCCGAAAATATCGTAGCGTACGCAAAATAAAGGTATAGCGCAAAGCAGAATACCGAAAAAAGGCTGGAACACACGTGATGCACAGTATCTACGAACAAAAGCTTGCTTTGATCCCTTGGTTTTTCTCCCGGGTTAATCAAAAGTACACTGCCGGCCAAAAGTTGGGGATAACCCCTTAAAAACATGGAAACACACTTATCAAAACACATTTGTTAAACGTTGCGTAATAAATTGCCTTGTACTTGAAATAATCAAAATAACTACTTAAGTTATTGACCAAAAATTTTGGGATCACCCCGCAGTATGATGGGCCAAAAGTTTGGGATCGCTCTTCACAAACTTGCAATTTTATTTCTTCTGTATCTCTGTTATCAAACGACGTATCGCCAATCTGCTTATTTGAAAGTTTATGAGTTGTACTTACGAGGTGTTGAGGATCTGTTTGCCTTAACATATACTTTTTGCTCTTGATCTTTTGAATGATATCAAAGAAAATGAAATGTTCATAAGTTGGCTGAGATATTACTGAACAAAATTTTCATGCTTTGGAAGGGAGATCCCAAACTTTTGGTCGGCGGTGCACGAACGTATGCCGGATATAATGAACCTAAGTTGTCATGAAAATATTTGGAAACAAATTCGATGCAATGCTTAAACTCTAAGTTGATTTGTAGTCCTGAGAAGGACTGTTTTTGGTTGTCGTTTGGCGGACGAACTGGCTTAGGAGCAGCAGCAGCAGCAGCTTTGGTAGCCGCTTTGACTGCTTGTCCTCAGACAGTCAGACAGCGAGTTTCATGCGGCAATCAGCTGAATGATGCATTTTGCAGCCTTCATTTTCACCTTTTTTCTGCTGACTTTGCTGGGGCCTCGGAGG
This sequence comes from Uranotaenia lowii, assembly GCF_029784155.1. Lineage (NCBI taxonomy): Eukaryota > Metazoa > Arthropoda > Insecta > Diptera > Culicidae > Uranotaenia > Uranotaenia lowii. The sequence continues at coordinate 97,723,441 of NC_073691.1, read as the reverse complement.
GAGCTCTCGGTTGCTTGGCGTTTGTTGATTGAGCGGCAGCTGTAGATCCGGGACTGTAGACACGAACGGCAGCATCACAGAAATTTTAACGAATGAAGCTCGGCAGTTATATTTATAACTTTCCAAGTTCATATTCGTATATGCACTTCATTGGTATTGATGTTCCACCACACAGCCGAAACAAAATATTGTTCGGAAAAGATGTCTGTTAAAGAGGCGTTTTTCGTGACGCGAGAACAGTTTGCGAATTTCAATTTGCACCCCTATAGTGTTGCCGTAAGACGTAATTCTACGTCAAAAACTAATAATTTTGAAATTGAACCTGAAAATATCGAAAAGGAAAGTTGTAACGAATCAGAGAGCGAAAATGATAGTACCGAAGAAGAAGGAGCGATCGGTTTTAGCCTCGGTGGCAGAAAATCATCGACTCAGCCGCGAATTTTGAAATCTATTAGCGATCAACCGCGAATGTTAAAAACTTATAGTAATTCGGCGCGAAATCGGGTATCAGATTCGGAAGAGAACGAACGATTTATTAACCGCGTGTCGCTTAGAACAAAAACGAAATACTTACCTTCTCTTCTCGACAGCTCCGATTTCCGTGGATCAAATTCAGATTCTGATACAGATGATCGGCGTGTTCAACCTCGACGGCGCGAAGAAAGATCGCCGCAACAACCTTATCGTTCGCGTAGAGGCCGGCCAGTTTCCGATTGGAATCTCTGGTACGACGGCAAGGATAACGGCCAAGGTTTGATGGGATTCTTGCGCGAAGTCGAATTTACGGCAGATTCTGAAAACGTGTCTAGACAAGAGCTCTTCCGATCCGCTATTAATCTTTTTCGAGGTCCCGCGAAAACGTGGTTCATGTCCGGGGTAGAAAATGAAGAATTTTCTTCATGGAAGCAGTTGGTCCGCGAAATTAAAAACGAATTTCTTTCCCCCGATCATGATCACGCGAGTGAAATGCGCGCAATTGCTAGAAAGCAAGGTCCGAAGGAGAAATTTCAAAATTATCTCACGGAAATGCAAAAGATCTTTAACGGTTTCACGAAACGCCTTACCGAGAAAAGGAAATTTCAGATCATCTTTCGGAACATGCGAGCAGATTACAGGGGTTTCGCGATCGCGTCACAGATTGATAATCTCGTGGACCTCAAATCGTTCGGTCGAAAATTAGACGCTACTTTTTGGTACAAATTCCAATCGGTCGATGATAATCCTCAGCGAATGAGAAATCAGGTGAATGAAGTTTATACCGGTACGAAACCTAAAACTCGAAACGATTCTGAGAAATACCATCAAAAACCGCGTTATTTTTATGGAAACTCGAAATATGAATCAGGAAACGATGACAAACATTACAAGAAAGGGTTTAGAGATTCAAACAAGTCCATTCAAGAACTCCCCTCGAAGAAAGTTGCCCCTACTGACGGTCTAGAACTTTTACTTGCACAATACTCACCGTTACCTGAAGGTATCTGTTACAATTGCAGACTCCGTGGTCATCACCATAAAGAATGCAACAGACCTGCTCATGTTTTTTGCCATAGATGTGGTTTCATGAACTTTGAGACCAACAACTGTCCTTTCTGCTCAAAAAACTTTCAAAAGACTGCTTGAAAGGGCAAGCAGCTTCTCAAAATTCTAAAAATCCCTTAGAAAATTACGACTACACGATCGATTTGGTTCAATTAGGTTACCAAATGGTCGATTCTAACGATTATGTTACCCCAAGCCAACCGGAAGTAAACGAATTACTTCTTAATCTCCAAAATGACGGTCGTCCTTTCGCCAAGATATCCATTTTCGACTTACCCATCATTGGTTTGCTCGATAGTGGCGCTAACAGAAGTGTTCTAGGGTCAGGAGCCGAAAAGGTAATTAGAAACTGTCGTTTACAAATCCACAAAACAACTTTAGACGTTGCTACCGCCAACGGACAAAGCCTGGAGGTTTCAGGTTATGTCAATGCACCTGTGACTTTCAACGGTTCAACTAAGATAGTGAGTCTGTTGGTCATTCCCACCCTGAAACAAAAATTGGTACTTGGTTCCGATTTTTGGGACGTTTTTGGGATTGTACCCTCACTCCTCACTACCTTAGTTGAAGAAGTTGACTGCTCACAGGGTGCACCGCAGTTATCACAAGAACAGCAAATCGAACTAGAAGAAGTCAAACAACTATTTAAAATCGCTGTTGATGACAAACTCGATGCAACTACCCTAATTTGCCATCGAATCGAGATAAACGAAGAAGCCAAGAAGAAACCACCAGTAAGAATCAATCCGTTTCCAGTATCGCCAAAACGACAGACCCAAATCGACGCAGAGTTGAATAGAATGCTGGAGTGCGGGATCATCGAGAGATCTTACAGTGACTGGGCCTTGAGACTGGTTCCAGTTGACAAAGCTGATGGCACTGTAAGACTCTGCATTGATGCCCGCAAACTCAATGAAGTCACGATTAGAGATTCATACCCCCTCCCCCATGCAGATAGAATTTTAAGTCGTCTAGGCCCGTGCGAATTCATTTCGACTATTGACTTGTCGAAGGCTTTTCTACAAGTCCCATTACACCCAAAATCCAAAAAGTTTACTGCTTTTTCAGTTTTAGGTCGCGGGTTTTTTCAATTTAGACGGATGCCCTACGGTCTAGTTAATAGTCCGGCGACGTTGGCTCGTTTAATGGACAGGATACTTGGTGGCAGTGAGTTGGAGCCGTATGTTTTCGTTTACCTCGATGATATCATCGTGGTAAGCGACACATTCGACGAACACCTGACTCGACTCCGCGAAGTAGCCTCTCGGTTAAACGTGGCCAACTTATCCATTAATATAGCTAAGTCCAAGTTTTGCGTTTCCGAGGTCAGTTACTTAGGCTATATTCTTAGTAACCGTGGATTACGACCCAACCCTGATAGGGTCGAATCCATCGTTAACTATGAAAAGCCTAATTCACTTCGAGCCTTGAGAAGATTTTTAGGGATGTGCAACTACTACCGAAGATTCATTGGTAACTTCAGTGCAGTTGTACAGCCCCTAACCGATCTTCTCAAGGGGAAACCAAAACTCATCCAATGGAATGAACAGGCTGAGAAAGCGTTCGTTACAATAAAGGAGCTATTAATTAGTACCCCTATTCTAACGAACCCTGACTTTCGCAGACCTTTTTGTATTCATTGTGATGCCAGCGATCTCGCGATTGCTGGGGTACTTACGCAGTTCTACGAGGACGACGAAAAACCGCTTGCTTTCTTTTCGCAAAAATTAGGTCCAACTCAACAGCGTTACTGCGCCACAGAAAAAGAAGCATTAGCATAGGCTTGCCAGATACTTTTAGAAAAAAGCGGGACATTTCACGAAAAAAAGCGGGACACAGCCGAAAAAAGCGGGACATTTTAGAAACTCTTAAAAAAAAGCTCAATTGTATTGCGAAACTTATACGTATACCACCAGCCAAAGTTATTCATAAAAAGAACAATAAGGTTTTCTTAAACGCGGATTTGTTTTTTATCCGTTTTTCTCACTTGACAGGTATTTACACGGTTTTTTGCCATAAGAACGGTTATTTTCCACGGTTCTTGCAAACTAACACGTTATTTGAAAGAAATATTTCAAGTCCTATACATGTAAAAGGCGGCTTCATACCGCGCAAAAAACTTTCGTATAATAACAAATATATTTCAAATTTATATTTGACATTTGAGAACTTAAGAAAACTTCCATCGTTATTTACTTTGAACAATTGAGTCGAAAAAGGTGGTGGGTGCAAAAAAGTTAATTTAACCAAGATACCGTCGAAAATTAAGATCTATAATCAATTGGAAGCTATTTAAAGCATATTTTCTTCATACTAAAGTTAATTCCATTGGATTGGTTGAATATTTTAAAAAAACTCGTATTTGAAATTTTTGGTGTTGATCCAATGAATTGAAATTGTGGCTAACGTTTGATTTTTTCCAATATAAGACAGCAAACTATGTGAAGTTTTCCAAGAAAAAAAAAGCGGGACATTTTGACAAAAAAGCGGGACGGCGGGACATTCATCAAAAAAGCGGGACATGTCCCGCTTTTGCGGGACGGATGGCAACCCTACATTAGCAGTACTGAAATCTGTGGAAAAATTCAGATGTTACGTCGAAGGATCCAAATTCGTAGTTTACACAGATGCTTCAGCCCTAACGTACATTTTGAGAAGCAGTTGGAGGACCTCCTCGAGGCTGTGCAGGTGGAGCATCGAGCTTCAACGGTATGATATGGAGATAAAGCATCGGCGTGGTTCAGACAACGTGGTGCCTGATGCCCTATCTCGTGCCGTTGAAGAACTCCATGTTTCACCTGGCCAGTCTAGTTGGTACCTTTCAATGGCTGCAAAAGTTGAAAACAATCCTGAAAAAAACAAAGATTATAGATTGGAAAATGGTATCTTAAAAAGATTCATAGCTTCACCTGAACCCCACACTGATTATCAGTTCTCGTGGAAAGTATGTGTACCCCCTGATATGCAAGAGCAGATTTTAATTGAACATCATGACGATGCTTTACATCTTGGATGTGAAAAGACACTCGCAAGAATAAGAAAACTGTACTACTGGCCAAAAATGGCACAGTTTGTGAAATCTTACATCGCAAAATGCTCGATATGCAAAGAATCAAAACCGACAAATCGTTCCCAACACCCACCAATGGGAACCCAAAGAATCGCTTTAAAACCTTTTCAAATAATAGCTATCGACTTTATCCAATCACTCCCTAGGAGTAAACAAGGTTGTATTCACCTTTTCGTAGTGATGGATACCTTCTCCAAGTTCTGCCTCCTGTTTCCAGTAAAAAAGATTTCCACTTCCCAGGTGTGCAAGCTACTCGAAGAGAATTGGTTTCGTCGTTATTCCACTCCCGAGTGCTTGATATCCGACAATGCTTCGACCTTCTTATCGAAGGATTTCAAATGCTTCCTCGACAGATATGATATTCGTCATTGGACGAATCCGCGTTATCACAGTCAATCCAACCCGGTGGAGAGACTCAACCGTACCATTAACGCTTGCATCAGGACCTACGTGAGGTCTGATCAATCACAATGGGATTCTCGAGTATCGCATATCGAACACGCGTTGAATAGCACTCCGCATAGTGCCACGGGTTTCTCACCATACAAAGTGATATTTGGTCACGAGATCGTGAATTCTGGTGAAGAACATCGAATAGATCGGGATATTGCAAGAATTTCGGATTCTGATAGACAAGACGATTTACATTCCACACAAAAATTTATTCACGACTTGGTAGCTAAAAATATAAAAAAGAATTACGATAAAAATGCAAAAACTTACAATTTACGATTCAAAAACGCAGCTCCGGTGTATGAGGTCGGTCAACAGGTGTATAAAAAAAACTTTCGTCAGTCCTCCGCAATCGCGAAATACAACGCCAAATTCGGTCCACTTTACCTCCCCTGCACGGTCATAGCTCGTGTTGGCACAAACTCTTACGAGTTGGCTGACTCAACAGGAAAATCCATTGGTGTTTTTTCCGCCTCTGATTTAAAACCCAGTACCTAAAAGAAAATAGAAAAAAAACAACAACAAAGCAGCTGCTCATAAATGAAGACGATACATAAAGCTTACCTGACAATCTATCTGGTGTAAATTTCCTTCCATTCCTTCCATCAGAGATCCTAGAGATGTGAAGCATAAACCCAGACTCCAATTCCCATCGAATTCCATCGGTATACGCAACCATTTCGGATGTGTTGTAGGGCCCAGCCGATCGAAAAACAAAACACAACCATAGCTGATCCAGATGCTCGTCGAATAGTATTCCGGTGTTTTCCAGTCTATTCCTCCTGCAGTTTTAGCTGAAAACAGATAAGAGAAAGATAAACAGTTAGAATTACCTAAAATCTGCCAATAATTAGCGCTTCCGAGGACTAGAACCGTGAAAATTACCTCGAAACTTTTCCAAAAGATCCATCAGCAACTTTTCTAATGTTTACCTTTGAAACTTTTACCCTTCTTTTTTTTCATCTTCTGTTTGGTTGACTTGTGTCGTGAGCGACCGTCAAAATTAACCAAAAAAAAAAAATAAAAAAACTGACGTTTGTCGTGAGTGACCGTCAGCAAAAATCACTACAACAGTAATACACTGAAATAAACGATACTATCCCAATCATGTGATGATTGTGGAATAGAAAACTCGTAAAAATTGACCCGATAGTAAAAATAAATCTTATCTTGTTTAGCACAAGAGAGGAAATTTCTCAATGGAACTGTTATATTCATCTCCCTCACCACAAAATGAATGAAATTTCATTCATTTTGAGAAGGGACGATGGGGTAATGTAACCGTCGTTACTTTTTTTTGCGTGGCTCCGCCACCTAATCCTGACATCCCTGCACATTGTGGAGAACCTTACAAAAGTCGCTCAGAACGGCTAACTTCACCCAAAATCATCTGTCATCCCGCACGGTCACTCTCCTTCTCTGAGTTATCCATAGGCGTCGTGCTCAACCAGGGACGTCACGGGGAAGTGTGGGCACCCAGAGAGCGACACACCGTGTAAATTTGCCTCCGAATAAATATGTATGTGTGTCGGTCCACTGAAAGTAAAGTCTCGCAAATATTTTCAGAGCGGAACATGTTCTTTCTGTCTGTGACCTCGTTAGAGTGCGCGTCGTGTGTAGTCAAAGTAAATTTTGAGTTTTGTATAAATTTGTGGTGTATATTAATTAATTTATTTCTAAAACTTATTCTAGAGTTAAAAAGTACCAAAAGTTATACGTATTACGAACACTAAAAGTAGTACGGTGCGGTTATTAAAAATTAGTACGGTTAGTAAACAAGAACATAAAACGTGTAAAAGCACATGTTAAAACTTAAATGTAATTATTGTTATAGATTAAGAAATTGTTAAAAGAACATAAACAGTGTGAACAGAACTAAACAAAAAAGCAACAAAGAAAAGGTAAATAACTGAACAACAAAAACAGTAGATTTGTAAACCACGTGGACTATGTAAACTTTGTTATGTCACTGGTACTATAACCCTTCTTGGCAGGTCCAAGAGGGCCTTTTCTTATTTTGTCGGCTAATCCTCCAGGTTAATTGTGACTACGAACACACGGCAAATCATAAACCAGGCAGAAATAAATCCGAAACATTACTTTGTTCGCCAATAACAAGGTTATGTTCTGAGGACCATCCGGTGGTAAAAGGCCCGCTACATAACCTCGTTCGACCAATCTGAGGTTTGTTCGAAGAACCATCTGGTGGTGAAAGGCCCGCACCATAACCTTGCCCGTCAAGTTTGAGGTTACCGACGAGGACCTTTCGGCAGCACCAGTCAGGGGTCACACACAGCCAGCATCGGGCTCTTCCGGGACGCCGGAAAGACGCCTGGTGTGGACCCTAAATTGCCGTCGGAAACCACCACACGCATGTGGTTAACCGTTGCTGTTCACCGAGCCAGCCGCCTGTCGCCGTTCCAGCTAAGACCCGTGAAAAACTGAAACTAACCGCAAGTATGCCTAAATCCATGTGACGTCACAACAGGAAAATTATTATGTACAAATAAACCCCCCCCCACATTATGTAAAACTTAAACTAAAGGCAGTACTTTACTGGGAATAATTAGTTGATCTACACCTTTTTGATTAATTTGATTTCGTTGTTCTATTTCCGTTTCCATCTTTCACTCGAGCGAATTTCCAGTCAAAATTACATGTTCTGTTTTGTCCGCGTTTTGAGTAGCATAATTACTGGACCTGGGTGCTAGCATGAGAGGTAATCACCCGTGCACGCTCCTGGTCGTCTGATTCCAGTTGGATTCCTCTAGTGCGAGTTCCGCCGAAGGAAAGTGTCACGTTGCAACACACCGACCCTGAGTTCCCCCCTATGTTTACATTCCAAAATTTCCCACCCACTGAGCTTCTCCGTGTTATAGAATGAATTTTTAAACACTTTACACCATTAAATTTAACAACTTGAAACATACTACACACGACGCGCACTTCCGTTCTCCAAAACGGTCACAGACAGAAAGAAAGAATTTTACAAAATCGGAATGTGAAGAAGCTAACGTTACTTTGACCGACACACATACAACGACAAACTATATTACAACGCGGGTGTGTCGCTCTCCGGGTGAGAACACTTCCCCGTGACGGCCCTGGTTACACACGACGCCCATGAAAGCCCAGAGAGGAGAGTGACTGTGTGCGGTGACAGATGGTAAGGGTGAGGTTAGCCTTTTCATGATTGAGCGATTTTTGTTTGTTTTTCCATAAAGGACAGGGATTACTGGATTTTGTGGCGGAGCCACACAAAAATATGTAACAGACGGTTACAATCTGAAATCTGAATCTGAAATCCGAATCTGAAATCTGAATCTGAAATCTGAATCTGAAATGTGAATCTGAAATCTGAATCTGAAATCTGAATCTGAAATCTGAATCTGAAATCTGAATCTGAAATCTGAATCTGAAATCTGAATCTGAAATCTGAATCTGAAATCTGAATCTGAAATCTGAATCTGAAATCTGAATCTGAAATCTGAATCTGAAATCTGAATCTGAAATCTGAATCTGAAATCTGAATCTGAAATCTGAATCTGAAATCTGAATCTGAAATCTGAATCTGAAATCTGAATCTGAAATCTGAATCTGAAATCTGAATCTGAAATCTGAATCTGAAATCTGAATCTGAAATCTGAATCTGAAATCTGAATCTGAAATCTGAATCTGAAATCCGAATCTGAATCTGAAATCTGAATCTGAAATCTGAATCTGAAATCTGAATCTGAAATCTGAATCTGAAATCTGAATCTGAAATCTGAATCTGAAATCTGAATCTGAAATCTGAATCTGAAATCTGAATCTGAAATCTGAATCTGAAATCTGAATCTGAAATCTGAATCTGAAATCTGAATCTGAAATCTGAATCTGAAATCTGAATCTGAAATCTGAATCTGAAATCTGAATCTGAAATCTGAATCTGAAATCTGAATCTGAAATCTGAATCTGAAATCTGAATCTGAAATCTGAATCTGAAATCTGAATCTGAAATCTGAATCTGAAATCTGAATCTGAAATCTGAATCTGAAATCTGAATCTGAAATCTGAAATCTGAATCTGAAATCTGAATCTGAAATCTGAATCTGAAATCTGAATCTGAAATCTGAATCTGAAATCTGAATCTGAAATCTGAATCTGAAATCTGAATCTGAAATCTGAATCTGAAATCTGAATCTGAAATCTGAATCTGAAATCTGAATCTGAAATCTGAATCTGAAATCTGAATCTGAAATCTGAATCTGAAATCTGAATCTGAAATCTGAATCTGAAATCTAAATCTGAAATCTGAATCTGAAATCTGAATCTGAAATCTGAATCTGAAATCTGAATCTGAAATCTGAATCTGAAATCTGAATCTGAAATCTGAATCTGAAATCTGAATCTGAAATCTGAATCTGAAATCTGAATCTGAAATCTGAATCTGAAATCTGAATCTGAAATCTGAATCTGAAATCTGAATCTGAAATCTGAATCTGAAATCTGAATCTGAAATCTGAATCTGAAATCTGAATCTGAAATCTGAATCTGAAATCCGAATCTGAAATCTGAATCTGAAATCTGAATCTGAAATCTGAATCTGAAATCTGAATCTGAAATCTGAATCTGAAATCTGAATCTGAAATCTGAATCTGAAATCTGAATCTGAAATCTGAATCTGAAATCTGAATCTGAAATCTGAATCTGAAATCTGAATCTGAAATCTGAATCTGAAATCTGAATCTGAAATCTGAATCTGAAATCTGAATCTGAAATCTGAATCTGAAATCTGAATCTGAAATCTGAATCTGAAATCTGAATCTGAAATCTGAATCTGAAATCTGAATCTGAAATCTGAATCTGAAATCTGAATCTGAAATCTGAATCTGAAATCTGAATCTGAAATCTGAATCTGAAATCTGAATCTGAAATCTGAATCTGAAATCTGAATCTGAAATCTGAATCTGAAATCTGAATCTGAAATCTGAATCTGAAATCTGAATCTGAAATCTGAATCTGAAATCTGAAATCTGAATCTGAAATCTGAATCTGAAATCTGAATCTGAAATCTGAATCTGAAATCTGAATCTGAAATCTGAATCTGAAATCTGAATCTGAAATCTGAATCTGAAATCTGAATCTGAAATCTGAATCTGAAATCTGAATCTGAAATCTGAATCTGAAATCTGAATCTGAAATCTGAATCTGAAATCTGAATCTGAAATCTGAATCTGAAATCTGAATCTGAAATCTGAATCTGAATCTGAAATCTGAATCTGAAATCTAAATCTGAAATCTGAATCTGAAATCTGAATCTGAAATCTGAATCTGAAATCTGAATCTGAAATCTGAATCTGAAATCTGAATCTGAAATCTGAATCTGAAATCTGAATCTGAAATCTGAATCTGAAATCTGAATCTGAAATCTGAATCTGAAATCTGAATCTGAAATCTGAATCTGAAATCTGAATCTGAAATCTGAATCTGAAATCTGAATCTGAAATCTGAATCTGAAATCTGAATCTGAAATCTGAATCTGAAATCTGAATCTGAAATCTGAATCTGAAATCTGAATCTGAAATCTGAAATCTGAATCTGAAATCTGAATCTGAAATCTGAATCTGAAATCTGAATCTGAAATCTGAATCTGAAATCTGAATCTGAAATCTGAATCTGAAATCTGAATCTGAAATCTGAATCTGAAATCTGAATCTGAAATCTGAAATCTGAATCTGAAATCTGGAATCTGAAATTTTCTAGTAATAATCAGTTTTTAAAAATTTTGAAGCACTCAAATTTTTCCTTCAATTTATCTTATTTCAATTCCTTTTTTATGATTTATGATCACTTATTTAATGCACTTAATGTGTTATTTACGATTTTATAGAATCTAGCTGATCTTAAATTTGAAAGAATACTTTGAAACATAAATCAGCTCCCGTACAATGCTGACACCTGTTGTGCAAAAAAGGTTGAAATAATCAACTCGAGTACTTGTATACTACAAACTTGCACACAAGATGGTAGTGAATTTCAAATTTTGTTCTTATCATTATCAAATTATGTTCTTTTCATTATCAAAACATGTTCGTAACATTATCAAGCTATGTTCTTAATATTATCAAATTATGTTCTACGAAGCTCGAACGTTGAAAGGATTGTCAAATTTCGATAATGTAGATTTCTGGGGAGAGTGACAGCGTGACAACTGACTGTTAAATATCTAGATGTAATTTTTTCACAAGAAACAAATGATAACATCATTTTAGTGGTTTATAATGACAGGTTTTTTCTCAATTTGCAGAAAGTTGAAAGCAACAAGAAATAACGAATATTTTAGCCTTTTGAGCTTAATATAAATGTTATTTGAGGACGTGGACACATGTTTTGTTAAAATAGTAAGGCGTTTGGTGTGGCTTTTATGTCAATAAAGGTAACTCTCTGTGAAGTATTTCTTATTCACTGTTTTGGTTAAACTTCTTGTTGAAAAGTGTTTAAAAACAAACCATTTCAGAGAGTATTTAGACGCCTGGCTTGACAGAATTGTGAATCGATAGGCCAACGTCTGAAAACGACCAAACATTGTAAAAAAAATTCAGGATGGGTTTTAAATATAACATAAGGCAGACTGTCGAAAGTTTTAAATTTCAAAACGAGAATAAATCAGCCCACCTAGTATGCTGCCATCTGTTGAGTAAAATGAAGAAAAAAATCATTTTCGTTCAATTTGCTTTTCTGGAGTTTAAACACCGAACTTGAATCTGAAATCTGAACCAGTAATCTAAATCTGAAATCTAAATCTGAAATCTGAATCTGAAATCTTGTAAATTTATTTTTCGGCATATCGGTGAAAAGTAGTTATGAAATTGATAAAGATGGATAGAGAAGTGAGAAGAAAATTTACAGATGTTGAAAAGAGCGAAAGAGCATTTTTGCGAGGAAACTTATTAACGTACACCATACTTTACCCTGCAACATTTCATTATTTAGGAGAAGTAGTACCGGGATAGAGGTGGCACTACCTTAACCTATACAATGAAATCTGGTTGGTCCGAAGTCTACATGTGTGTGTGTCACTTCTCTATCCATCTTTATCAATTTCATAACTACTTTTCACCGATATGCCGAAAAATAAATTTACAAAATTAATTAACGGTGGTTAACTTATCTTAAGAATCTGAAATCTGAATCTGAAATCTGAATCTGAAATCTGAATCTGAAATCTGAATCTGAAATCTGAATCTGAAATCTGAATCTGAAATCTGAATCTGAAATCTGAATCTGAAATCTGAATCTGAAATCTGAATCTGAAATCTGAATCTGAAATCTGAATCTGAAATCTGAATCTGAAATCTGAATCTGAAATCTGAATCTGAAATCTGAATCTGAAATCTGAATCTGAAATCTGAATCTGAAATCTGAATCTGAAATCTGAATCTGAAATCTGAATCTGAAATCTGAATCTGAAATCTGAATCTGAAATCTGAATCTGAAATCTGAATCTGAAATCTGAATCTGAAATCTGAATCTGAAATCTGAATCTGAGTCTGAAATCTGAATCTGAAATCTGAATCTGAAATCTGAATCTGAAATCTGAATCTGAAATCTGAATCTGAAATCTGAATCTGAAATCTGAATCTGAAATCTGAATCTGAAATCTGAATCTGAAATCTGAATCTGAGTCTGAAATCTGAATCTGAAATCTGAATCTGAAATCTGAATCTGAAATCTGAAATCTGAAATCTGAAGCTGAAATCTGATTCTGATTCCAACCAAAATTTCAAGTGGTCAATAATATTTTTATCCTTCGTCTACATTGCACTGCCAATGAAGGTTAACGCAATGTTGTACCTTCTCCTTTTGATATCTTGCCATTATCCATATAGTGCTGCTCTCTTTCGCGGAAAAACTGGAAATGAAATAAAACTTGCACAAAAGGTGCTCGCACGCAACATCTATGAATCAGGAATTCTTGCCTCATTGCGGTACTAGATTTTGATGATTAAGCTGAAATAGACTGGACACATTCGTTACACATAATCACATGCCCATAGCGCCATCTTGAAGTATTTGGCCAAACTACGGCTCTTTAATAAAACCATAGGCATGCGCAGGACACGATGTGTCATATCAGCACTTGGAAAAATATTTCGGAATGGCATTCCAACTTATTTTACCTACCAGGGCAACATCTTCATGGAAGAGGTGTTTGATGTCCTTCCAAGAAGCTCGGAAAAACTGAGAAGGGAACGAAATGAGACGTTTCTATTTCTGTTGGCTGTGGAAGGATACACATGTTAATATAGCTGAATGCTTTAGAATGGGGGTTGTAAATCATTGAAAAACTATGCATTCGGCAGTTTTCAAAAAGTCTTCAATTTGATAGTTAAACATACAGCTGTAAATTGATGGAACCAACTGTTTCTGAAGAGGAACACGAAATTCATTTTTTAAACAGAAATAAAAAGTAACGACATTTTGGAAACTGAAACATTTCGCTGGAGGAAATCATCCTGGCAGGGTGATAACATAAAAGCTTATTTGATTTGCAGTTGGGTTGAATTTAGAACTTTTCTAACCCTTCTTTCGGTTACGCCCATCTTGGAACAGGAACACAGGCTGGCTCAAAGAAAAACATTCATATTTCGTGCATCAGAATAAACTATACATTTTTGCTAAAAGTTGCCAGATGACCTCCTTCAACTCTGGAGCCACTAGCCAACCACATCCTGAAACTACTTTTTGCCGTTTTCCAGTATCAAGCTGTAAGGATTTCCCACTAGATCCACGGAAGAAGGAAAACTTTCTTTCTTACTGCCGATAAGATAAAAACATACGAAACATCGGATTCCGAGATTTAATCCGCACTACATGCATAAACTATTGTGGTAATGTGGAAAATTGATGTCCACACCGTTACAGCCGAATGGGAAAATTGTAAATTACGACGTAATCGACGGCGATCCCGTTACTAGGGACCAATGTCGGGCGAAAGGAAGTTTTGTTACAGCAACATTGTTGCATCCCGATTCTGGCTGTCGTTCTTGAATATTCCCGTAGGTACCCGAATTGGTGCGTTCATATGTTGAAAAAAGAAATTCATTGAAGATGCCGTTTTAAGTGGAGGCGTAAATCGGTTCATGGTACTGAAATTTACATATAGATATGTTTATTAGTGATTTCTACTAGAATAATTCCACAATATAAAAAGCTATTTCCTATTTTAAAACAATTCTAAACATAACTCTAAAAAATTTTGAAATTTTATTAAAAAATCCAATCTCAATACTGATCATTCTGTTTATGAATTCTGTGCGACTTCTTCTGAATTTTGATTCTGAATTCTGATTTTTGAATTCTCATTCTGAATTCTGATTCAAAATTTCGATTCTGAATTCTGATTCATTTCTTATTTTGTACTCTGATTCTTGAATTCTGATTCTGAATTCTGATTCTGAATTTTGATTCTAAATTGCGATTCTGAATTCTGATTCTGAATTCTGATTCTGAATTCTGATTCTGAATTCTGATTCTGAATTCTGATTCTGAATTTGATTCTGAATTCTGATTCTGAATTCTGATTCTGAATTCTGATTCTGAATTCTGATTCTGAATTCTGATTCTGAATTCTGATTCTGAATTCTGATTCTGAATTCTGATTCTGAATTCTGATTCTGAATTCTGATTCTGAATTCTGATTCTGAATTCTGATTCTGAATTCTGATTCTGAATTCTGATTCTGAATTCTGATTCTGAATTCTGATTCTGAATTCTGATTCTTAATTCTGATTCTGAATTCTGATTCTGAATTCTGATTCTGAATTCTGATTCTGAATTCTGATTCTGAATTCTGATTCTGAATTCTGATTCTGAATTCTGATTCTGAATTCTGATTCTGAATTCTGATTCTGAATTCTGATTCTGAATTCTGATTCTGAATTCTGATTCTGAATTCTGATTATGAATTCTTTGTAGGATGTTCCAAAGTTTGATGTATTTCTAGAAAATTGGCCTTTGGAGAATAGTTAAAAAGATAATCTAAGTTTAGAGCTGGAACATCTTTGTTAACATTGCTACGAACGAGAAATATAATTATATATATATATCTGCGGAATATAATTATGCTATACATTACATGTAAATCAAGGCCGTAGGACCGAGGGAGAGGGGGTTTTGAGAGTGAAATTGTTAATTTACCCCCCCCCCCCCCCCAGGTCCGTGCGGAGGATCCGCTCATGGGGGGGTTCAAAATTCAAAATTCAAAATCAAGATTATCAAAGTTTTGAATCATTGTTCTTTCCGTCATCAATAAATTATTTTAAATGATTTTCCTTATTTTGAGCTGTACATTTGCTCAAAAATGAATACTGAGAAATAAAGTTTAAAAATCTAACATCATTTTTTCAGAAAACACAGAAAACGAATGCGATTTAAAACTTTAAAACCGGAGTTTAAAGCTTCAGACATAAGAATAATAGAAATAAAATTCATATATTTTAACCCAGATTTAAAAAGAAACTAAATCCGAATTCTGAAATAAATTTCAAACCAGGGAAGAAAATAATCATGATTTGGAATTGTTCAGCAAAACTATAATCATTGTTGTATATTAATCGGCGAAATTTACATTCCTGTTTTTCATTTTCATTTGAAGGCTTGATTGAAAAATTTCGCTGTATTATTTCAAATTTGAAGAAATATTTGAATTGTGAAATCATGATTAAGAAAAAAAATCCATTTTGAACTTGAGAGAATTTATTCGAAACACATGTGTACCTACTTGATGATTGAATCAATTTTGATAAAAAGAAGAATATCAATTTTACTTCAAAAGTACCAGTGATCATAATCAGAGATAAAATCATTTTTTATTTCGTCCAGTTATCAACCTAAAAGACTGAAATAGTTCATTTCTGAAGTTCACAATACTTCATATATTGATAAAACAACATGTTCAGTTCATCATTGAAAGCTTCTATTGCCAAAACACTGGTTGGGAAATGGGTGATTTCTGGAATGATCAATAAGAAACTTATGAAAAAGAAAATTAAAGTTTTGTTGTTAATATTGAAAGCACAAAGCAAATACTTATTTAATAAATGCTGTGCATTAAAATTTTGCTTTAAAGTTTCTACTTCGAATAATTTCGAATCTTTGCATAAATTAAAAAATCAAATATTAAAAAAAGATTATTCAAAGGAATGAAAATAAGTAAAATCACTATAAATTTTCAAGTGCAAGTTTTATAGTTGAAAATTTTGAGCTCTGAATATTTTGAAGCCGTCAATTGAAATACTGAGTTCTAGAAAGAACAAAAGATAGGAACTATTAAAATTTATTAAAATTATTTTAAAAGAATTAAAAATGTTTGACTATAAAAATCAGCAAATTCATGTGAAAATAAAAAATAAAAAAACTATAAAATTCGGTTACTTTATTTGAATATTAAAACAAATTAGGACATTAAAAAAGGTACGTTTCTAGTATTGATGATATGGAGTTTTTAAGTTTAAAAATGAATCAGTTTGAAGTGGAATCAATCATAGATAACTGATGCTCTAACTAATCTCAATGAAAATGAAAAAAAAAAGCAGATTCCTTATTTGTTGATTTTACTTTAATTTATTTAGGAATAATAATGATGATGGTGATGATAATGCATGATTTAAATAAGTTAAGTTCTACAGTATTTATAAACTTGGAATAAATCATTACACGCATATCCGTCTATAGTGAAGAAATTTAAAATAGAAAAGATATTATTTCATTTTACCAATTTATTGAAACCTGCATTTGATTTTCGCTTAAAAACATCTGAAATTAAATTAGATTTAAATGGAGTAATGTGAACAAGTAGAAAACTGCTACATATAACATTTTTTGCTAAAACCAAATTTAGATGCGATCTAGTGGGAAGTGGATAATTGATTTGAAGCCTTTTTTAAATCTTTTGTTATGTTTTAAAGTCTTTTCAAAAAAGTTAAAAAAAAAATTCTAAAACAATTTTCACCTATTTTCAAAAGTGATTTAAAAAACAAAGCTCTTAGACAAAACCCTAATTGCAAATTTGATTTTGGGCATCCAAATTATTCAAAATCTTCTCTTAAATTCTTTGCACCTAGGGAAAATGTAAAATTTGTGGCCTTGAAAAATTTGTAAAAATTTTTTGGATATGGAGTTTAGGATTCAAAAGAATGAGAAACACAAAAACCAATTGAGGCTGAAATTGGTTTCTTGAGGAATATTTCATATCAGCTTAAAATTTGGAATGACATTTACCTTTTTTTTTACAATCAAAGTGGCTAGTTATAAAGTCATCGATACTAGGATTTTGTTTTTATTTAGCTAAATCTGTTGACTATCGTAAGTGGCTACCAACTTGTGATGTGTAACATTAGTATTCTAATGTTCTAAAGTTCAAATTTTGAACTTGTTTAATTACACTTCTTAGTGAAAACCCATTTTGAACACGAGCTAAGAGTTTTGTGTGTCAAGAATTGAGTTTCAAAACAAAAGGTATTAACTGAAGTGCAAATCGAAATCTACAATTGATTGGCTTCAATTCATGAACGTCATAGAGAGCCGTAATATGAAATGTCTTAGGCCTAGAGAGTGATTTAAGACGCCGGAGGCGAGCCGAATTTCTGACATATTTGTCAACACTTATTTTGAAACACCTTTTGGGATCAAGTGATGTCCTGGTAAATTCATTTCTTGTACTGAAAGTTTTTCTTAAAAAAAAACTCCATGGGGTGGGGGGCTATACCCCTTACCCCTCCCCCCCCCCGTTCTCAGGGCCTTGACCCCTCCCCCCCTCGAGGCGAGGTATTCTATTCGACGTTCAAAATTTTAAATTTTCAATCAAATTTTTATGATAGCTATGATGTTAATCAATAGTAACAATCTTGACTCAAAACAGATGTCAAAATCTCGAAAACTAATCCCAGGTTCAAAATTCAGCTACAGATTTTCAAAATTTTCTCACTTATGGATAGTAATCCATTTCTTAATACTACATTTTGTTCTGGTTCATTATAATCAAAATCGAAATTGTGTGTGTGGTTTTAAAAATTTCGGTTTATATATTCAGTTTAGGATTCTTGATGTTCAGTTCAATTCATCATTTTGAAATGAAAAGCTGTTTTTGAAATCGTCGTTTTGGTTTTACATTTCCTTCCCGAAACTCAGATGGATTTTTCACATTTAGGTTATATTTTTCCGAATATGAAGAAAAAATAAGAGTTTTTATTTCATTTTCAGATTCGAAGTTCATGAATTTTTTTTTCGCTAAATTCGAACATAAAAAAAACTTCAAAATAGCGAAATAGATTCATTATTCAAAATTTTTACTTTTTATTAAGATTTGCTAGCCGGATTAGAAATACATAATTGAAAACTAGAATAATCATTGAAACCCAAAACATCCGAATTATTGTTATGGATTCATGATTGAGGGCTCCGAAACAGATTTCAATTTATGGCTCATATTTTTAAATTGAGAATTTTTAATTCAGGTTCGAAATTAAGATTCAGATTCAGCTCGAAAATGAGTTCCACAATCAAAACAAAATTATCAAGATGACTTTTCCGATAAGGATTTTGGAAGTGCAGAAGATCGCAGGTTGATAATTCTGATTGTTAGTTCGATTTTAAACTTTAACCAAAGCCATTTATTTTGCAAAATTCAGTAGAACTATAGTTCATATTACAAAAAAAAATCCATCCACTGGAATTGATTTTTGATGAAAATTAATTGATGATAAAGGAACATATATCTTCTCTTAAAGAAATGGCAGGGAATTTGATATGTTTTGGCGTATTGTTCAACATTATTAATATTGCAGTATTTTCAAGAACCAAATTTAAAACTGAAATCTTCAACTAGGATCAAGTTTGCATAAATCCAGTTGGTACCACAAATTTTTTATCTTTTACTTTTATCTTTCAAAATTGGATTTATTTTTACAATTTTGTTTCGAAATTGAAAGGCTTTCTTCAAAAAAACTTATTGTAAGTTCGAATCAAAAGCAATATTAAGCTGGCCAGGTTACCCGGTTTTAACCCAGACTTGACCGGATATTAAAAAAAAACAAAAAGGGGAAAGGTTCGGCCGCCTAAATTTTGTTGAAGAAAAACCTGATTTTATCCGGATTCATTCACATTTTTATTGGGAAATCAAAAAATAAATTGCATCATAATAATTTTAAAATTTTGTCGTCCAAATGCTTGGGAGATTGAAATACGATTCAAAATCTAGTTGTGTTTTTCGGTGAAAAAAAAATTATTCACATTTTTTTCTGGACTTTTGTTGAATAGTTCTTGGATTTTTGTCAAATTTTCCCAAATATTGACAGGATTTTGGAAATAAAATGTCCGAATTTTGCCAGGTTTTAAATAAAATAACTTGGTGCTGCCATGCCCGGATACGTGCAGGAGAACTTTTGGCAATCTTAGGGTCAGTTCAACCGATTTTGATGCAAATTTATAAATTTCAACCGTCGATAAATGAAAGTTTTCCATTTTGATGCTAAAGGATTTTTTATACAAATCCATATCATCATTTGAAAGATTATAGGATGTATTTTCTATTTAACATGAAAAACTAGTTTCTATTAAACTAGAAAAACGAATTTAGAAATGAACAACCAAAAAGTATTTAAAAATAATATGTATTTTTATTTTTTAATTAATTCATGCATCGTTTGAGCGACAGAAAAAAATAGGTCACCAAAACTCCCCCCCCCCCCCCCCCATGAGTCAGTTCTTCCTTCGGCCCTGATGTTAATTACTTTGTCATCATTAACACTATTCCATAATCCCGCCTGAAAGTATTCTTGAGTTTTAGTGAGTGTTAATCTGATTCATTAGTCTTCAATTACATAGTGAAGATTTGCTTTATTATTGCCAAAATTTTTCAATAAATTGTTAAAAATCCTTTTTGTTTTTCAAAACATCGCACTTTTGCTCAATTGAACATATTTGTGACAAGCTACATTCTGAAATATCCCAAAATTGAAAAGAGATTATTATAGGTACATCTTTATTCAACTATATCGGTTCCATGCGAAGACTATCATCGCTGCTGTTCAACTTGTTGCCGCGATTTTTCGGTCCTCGTGTGCTCAGAGAGTTTTGCGGCGAGCCAAACGAACGAGCGAAGGCCATTTACTTTTTCCTTTTATCATCCCTTCAAATAACAAGGACACTCTTTAAGGGTGCAAAAACAACCAGGATCGAAGCATCGCCAGAAGCAAACACAAGTTCGAACAGCCTGTGTAAGGGAGGAAAAAACAACCCTCGCCCTCCTGTAGGTAACCTTTGAGGATTCTAACCAAACGAGGATAGGTTGGGACACACGTCGTCGTCGTCGCCGTTTCCAATTGGAATAGTGGCGGAATTCGTTTTGAGATACCACGGATGTAGGACAGTTTTCCGGGTTGCGTCCGTACACACGGTAATGGAAACGTGCGCGCGCAATATTTAGAGGGGGAAACAAAACAAAATCATCAAACGATAGAGAACGATTGAAGGAGAACAGTTAATGAATAAATAGTTTGACAAACTGATAACATTACTCTATCGTCAAAAAAGTAATTTAATTTAATGTTTTTACTAGCTGACCCGGCGTGCTTTGCTACACATTCCAAAAATAAATGTAATTTGTAAAAATTCATTCAAATTATGATTTTTGTAAGCATTTTTTTTAAGTCAAACCATCGTATTTCAGATCCAACAACTTTGAAATGAGAGCTGCAGCTGGAGTTCCGAGTTGCAATTCAAAGATGGTATATATTATTTACTGAAACTTGATCTCTAAATTTGTTTCTCAAGATCTGAAATTTGTACTCTGTTTTTAAAGCTTCATAATGACTTAAATAATGTCAAAATTTATGGATTTTCCATATTTTTTCCCAAAGTGGGAAGTAACAAACTTTCATAAAAACATTTTTCACATCATTATTTGAGTTATGCCAAATATCCTTAAGCAAAAAAAAAATCTCTTTTAAAATATAGTCCCTTTTTTATCTTAAACTTACATGGGACTTACCTCATCTTTTCCAATTTTGTCTCCCACTGCTTGAAGAAAGTAGGCTGATTTACTCGGTTCGAGTTTACATAAATTTCTTATTGAAAGAAAAAGATTCGCATTGTTCTTTATAGAGATAGAATTTTGAAAATCGATCAATAGCGTGAATCGGGACAATTTTTTGAGTATAATCCTAATATTCTGTATTATGACCACTTCCAGTTCCTGATTAGCTTTAGATGGTGTATTTTTTGGAGTTAAAAATATAAGCTATAGAAATTTAAAAAAAAAACGATGATAAGGATTTTTAATAACCATTTTCAAACTGTTTTTTTTTCACCATCCTCGCCCTTAGAAGCAGTTTGAATATCTATTCTTTTTGCACCAAAATTATGTTAAAAAATGTTTCGCCATATGCCAAACTCGTGGACATGAGACATTAAAGCTTGAAGTTTTTCCAAACAACACTTTTCATGATATGAAAATTATCGATTTTATACAGCGCAAATATCTATTTTTCTAATAAATTTATTAAAGCAAAAAATATATATATTTAAAAAAAATATCAGTTGCATCACTGAATAAATTCTCAGCGTTTTTTATTTTCTCTTTGAAAGTCAAATATTCAAAAATGTTGGCAAAAACAATTTCTAAGTTAACATTTGTCCCGTATATTGGGGCAAGTGTAAATGCAAAGCTGATTTTCAGATGCGTCAGTGAAGTGTAATGGCTTTAAAATGGATTTAATACGTACTTCTGTTTGTTTGTTTTATCAAGTTTCATTGATATATCTGCAGCATTCCTGCAGTATAAATTTATGTTTGTTACTCCACTTTTAACGAATGTTGTTGATAGCAATTGGCCATCATTACAAAGACATTTGACAATTTTTAATATTCGCTTCCGTTTCAACATTCAGAATACCCCTTCTGGTCTTTCTAACATATTGAATCATTTTGAAGATGAATTTCTTAAAAGTTCGACGTTTGCCCTTTCCCCACCGTGTAAGTTGACAGGAGGGAATATTTTTTTAACACTTCAAGGGTATGCTAGAAATTTCTCATAAAAATTTTGCTTCCAGTTGAATATCAGTTCTAAGTTTCACTTTTCAAAAAAGAAGCGGATCAAAAGTCAAAAATGCAGCCATGTAACACAAAAACCCTTTTCATGTTAAGTACGTACTTGCATTGGTATATAAGCAAAATTTACGATGTTTTTTCAGAATTTTTTGAAAAAAAAGTTTCTTTTTCATTTCTAGATTCGTTTCAGTTGTGTATTAGGGCCGATGTAACCATTTTTAGAAGAAAGCATAATTTTTATTTTTTTTATAACAGAGAAACAACGATTGAACATGCTCTAGTGTTCCTTGAATAAAAATTCTTTGGGGAAAATGAATTCCCTCACTTTTGGTCAAGAAAAATCAGTTTATTTCACTGAAACCTTTCACTTATGCACACGTCAGTCCTATCTTATCCAATTTAAAGAGAAGGCTCTTGATCAGTTCATGTGTCGGATCGGTTTTTTTCATCTTCTTTAAATTTAAATGGCGCTTGATAATACTTGTTCATGTTTAACAAAATGTTTCCGATCCATCTCTGTAGAAAACATCTTATTCATATTTTATTATCAATATGATTCCAAAACAGCCTTGTAGGCAAAATGAGTTAAAAAATTGAAAGTAAATTTTTTACTTTCTGTTTTTTTTTAATTGTCCGCAAAGTGTCATACCATTATTTCATTAGTATCAGAACTAAATTTATATTTTTTAGACAACAAATGCTGCCTACATTAACACGAACTATTTTTGCAAATCTTTAAATTGGTTTTGATTCGATAGATAAAATACCAATCCGTGTCACATCTAGGCGTTATTTATTTTCACGTGCTGTGTACAATTAAGCAAGAAAAAACACATCTAGGTTACATATCGCCCCCACGTGCATAAGGAATATAGGTACTTGGTTGAGAAACAGGCGCCTGATTGTTAATTTTTTCCTGCGATCAATGAACAGTATGTTTTGGTTACTATCCACTTGCGATGACGTTTGCTTAATCATAGAGACAAAAAACAAACCCCTCAAAAAAAAAAGAAAATCTCTAAAAAATGGATGCCATGACTTTTCAATTTCAGATTTTGGCAAAAAAAAAATATAGTATATATTTTATTCGATCGGCATAATGTCAATCTGGGTCACATCTAAGTCGTTCATAACCATGTGCTGTACAAATGAGCTAAAATCAAGCAAAAAAAAAATCACATCGAGGCTTCATATCGCCACCCCTTGTATTGAAAATAGGTTTGGTTGAGAAATACGCGCCAAAATATTCTCACTGATCAGTATGCTATGTCATGGTTACTATCCTTTTGCAACGTTGGCTCGCGACGCCTCGACCATGGAGACGAAAAACAAACCGCCCAAAGGAAGAAAATATCTCGAGAAAATGGATGTCATGACTTTAATTTGTTACGAAAAACTACAAATTTTGTATGGAAGCCCCCCTTCCTTATGTCCGATGGAGTTTTGACTATTACAGAAACCATCCCCGGCCTCAAAAACCCTCAGATGCCAATTTTGACGATGATCGGTTCAGTAGTTTCCGAGTCTATAGGGAACAGACAGACAGACAAACATTCATTTTTATATATATAGCATTTTTGAACTTAGTATACTGAAGGTCATTTTGAATGTAAAATCGGGCGCTGAATCCGAAAATGAAATTCAAAAAAATCTCAGTAGAACCGTTTTTGAGTTATGCTCCAAATATGAAATTTTGGAAAAATAAAAAAAATTCTTGTACTTAGATGGAAATATCTCGGACGGCATAACAGTAATTTGAAATCCCTCTTTTGCATATTGAAGATGAATAAATTTTCTATCGATCATCTGAACACTGTTTTTGCGTATGATCAACAGTATTGTTGATATTAGTAACTTCATGATAGAAAAAATGATAAAAAACGCATTTTTTTTAGAGAAAAATTTGTTTCAGCTAAAGTTTTGGACTCGATGGTAACATTTAAAAAATCTTTCCGATTGTTTTTGATGGTTGATTTTCTTAAAGCCTAAGTTGAGACAAATATTTCACCCGAAGACTGTTACTCGATTGGGTTTGAAACAGGAAAGTTATTGTGGTTCCAAGATTGTATTTTGGTCGAAAATTCTCGTATAAAACGCAATGCGTAAAAAGTACTCATTGAGTGTTGGAAAAAAATTGCGGCCTTTGAATTGCAAAAACTTTGTTACTTCAAGTCCAATCGTGTTGTAGTCTTCGGGTGAAATATTTGTCTCAACTTAGGCTTTAAGAAAATCAACCATCAAAAACAATCGGCTTGTGATGAAAAAAGTTATTGATGAAAACCCGGTATTTTCGTTCCTCCCGGGCAAAATACCTTAAAATTTTATTCACGTTTGAGACTCAAGCAACCCCTCCCTATGGTCAGATCTTCCTGAAATTTGGCATGTGACCTTTTGGTAAGCTAATAAATAATTTTGACTTGGAGCGAGTGAGATTTATCATGTTTCATTCTTCCTATACTATGATAAGTGTACTGCGGTTCGTTAAATTATTATTAAAAACTACAAAAAATACTGTTATGGTAAAGTAGCCATAACTTCTTAAATTTTCAACCGATTTTGATAAATAACCACTTGAAATCTTTGTTTTGAATTAACATTCAACCGCAAGAGAAAATCAGATTTTTTAATTGTTACCATCGAGTCCAAAACTTTAGCTGAAACAAATTTTTCTCTAAAAAAATGCGTTTTTTATCATTTTTTCTATCATGAAGTCACTAATATCAACAATACTGTTGATCATACGCAAAAACAGTGTTCAGATGATCGATAGAAATTTTGTTCATCTTCAATATGCTAAAGAGGGATTTCAAATTACTGTTATGCCGTCCGAGATATTTCCATCTAAGTACAAGAATTTTTTTTATTTTTCCAAAATTTCATATTTGGAGCATAACTCAAAAACGGTTCTACTGAGATTTTTTTGAATTTCATTTTCGGATTCAGCACCCGATTTTACATAAAAAATATTGGTCAGTCAATCAAGTTCACGATTTTTTTACAATTTTGTAAACTAGTGTAATTAAATGATAATGTCATGAATGTATTCTTTGTTACCGTTCGTATTTATGGAGTCTTGAGTTTGTGCTCGTTTCCCACTAAACTTAAGGTAGACTTATTTTGAATTATATTTAAATTTATACAACATTACAGACAAACCCCTCACTACAGACAGTATAACACTTAAGTTGTATAAAACACTGGTCTAAGAGCAAGTTCACTGGTGTTGGGAAAATATGGTAGAAATTTCAACAGCAGTAGCACAGTTTGAAATTTTTCTACCGCGAAAACTAGACCAAAAATGTTGGTCATCCACCGGTGTGATACAAGAAAAAGGTACCAATTTAACACTACCAGCGGTGCCAGTTGTATTATTTTTCATTTTTTCCAGGCGCTGAAAATTTTGAATCGACCGTTTCTAATAGAAATACAATTTAGCTTTCAAATTGCAAGAATGTTTAAAAAACAACAAAAAAATCTTTGTGTATGAAACCCTGAAATTATACTTCTAAAGTTTTGCCTAAATGAACCCATGATCTGTTTGAAAACAGTATTAAAAGCAAGTTTGAACTTTCGTTTTTTTGAATATTTTTTTCATTATATGAGTAATTTCATGAATGTTTAAAGCTTATTTTTGTTTATTAAAAATACCTATGATATTGAATAAAAAAAATATAAGTGATGAAAAGTATAAATATTTTTTTTGTGTTCCTTGTAATCGCAACACAGTTCACTGGCATCGCTGTTCATGACGTTTTTCACGGTGTTTTGAATACAGTGAGTGTAAATATCTTCCGTCGAAATTCTGTTTTTTGTTCCGAATAGGCAAGGCTCAAGCTTTTTAATTGATAACGAAACATTTGACTATGAAGGGCAAAACACAGCAGCTGCAGTAGCCGGACGAAGACATCGCGAGTTCGCTCCTCCTCCGACGAACTGGAAGACAGGGATAACGTCCGTCCGGAGGCAGATGACCGGTTGTGCGTTCCACCAATCTATAAATTTAGCTGAAACAACGCTAGTTCCTCAGTAGCATCCACTAAGCGATGAAGCAGGTCAGATTCCCAGCCACCCATTGCCCAAGGTAGGATAATTTTGAATATAAACATTCATCAAAAATACTTACATTTTAAGAACCCGTTTTCAGCTCGGGTGGCTCAAATTCTGGTGGAGATGCAAAGAAGTCCGAACCGAGTTTTAAAGCGGGTCCCAAATGTATACGCTGCTTCCATCCGATTTGCCTACAACTACAACTCAATCTCGCTTTTTCGTTGTCGAGAAAAAAGGAAATTTCCGGAGTGCAATAGTTTGCCAAGTGTCGTAGGCGACTTCCAAGTGGGCAAGAATAAAAACAAAATCGGATAAGCACAAAGCCTGACCGTGACCCTCAAATAAGCTTAGAAGTGGATGCAGCTGCGGAAAGCGGTTTTTATTCACATAAACAACTGTTATGTGAATTATTATTTAACAACTATTTTCGATTTTAACAGAGTGCTATGTGCAACCCATTGGAACGACAGCAGCGTTTCGATCAGTGTGACCAACCACCTCGATCTAACCATGTTGCAGCAAAATGTGGAAGATAAAAAAAAATAAGGAAACGTTTCTAATCCATGTCAGGTTTTTTCTGCAAAATGCTTTGATTTATTCCTGTAAGTTAACTTCAAACAAACTTCATGAATTCTCATGTAGATGTATATTTTAATCTATCTTTCTATGTTACAGATAACAGCCAGCTTCAGTGAAAAAAAATCTGTTAACAGGAGATGAACAAGATCTAAGTTTGCAGCAAGTGATACTAAAAGCCAAAACGTGCCAGAATTAGTTCAGCGAGGTGTGTTCCCAATCGCACCTGTTTTTGTGAGCCAAGCTGAAGGCTTTCACGTATTGGTCGGCTTAGAGGATAACGATTACCAGGAATTGATTGGTGTAGATTCGATTTTCGGGGTTACGATCGTGCCTGGGTACCGGTGAAAGATTATTTGTGTAAATTTTCTGTAGGTGTTCTAATGTACGAATTCGGAAATTTTAAAAAAATATGCAAAATAATGGAGATTCACACCGCAATAGTTTATGCTTACGTTAAGTTATGTCCAAGTTTAGGTCATGAAAAACGAGTTTAAAGATTAAGCTTGAAATGGGCGAGAATATCGAGTCTAAAATATGAAACAAATGAACACCATACTGAAAACTACGTGTTGCGAAAAAATGCCTCACTGATGCAAGAGCTAGAAGTTCAAATCAAAGTCTGCTATAGCTATCATCAAAAACAAAATATAAAAACAAGAATTTAAAAAGAAGAAGATGCTGAAACATGAGCTTTATTTGAAGAAAATTATAAAAAAACATTGCTTTACTTGAATAAAACAATTAGTGGCGTTTCAATTTATCGAAGCTTTTCTGATCCTGAAGCCTTCCAGTTGGATCCCAGTTCGACAACTTTCATGGTTTCCAGCTGAATCTGGATTCTGTTTTTAAAATCTGAATCTGAAATTTTAATCTTGTCCTGAAATAAGAATGTAAAATCTTAATCTGGAACCTGTAATCTGAATCTGAAACGTGAATCTGAATACTGAACATTAAATCTGAAATCACGAAACCGGGGCGGATGATTGAGTAAGCAAATCAATTAATTCTACTAGTAAGTAGTTTAAGAATCAGTCCTCTATTCTTATTTCAAGATATTCACATAGCAAACAAAACAAAATGTTATTCAAACAAAACAAAAAAAAAGTTTACAATGTTAACAAAAACAAAATCAATCAGAATCACTTTCTGTTATAATTAGATCAAAAGTTTCGTTCTCTTTTTGGAGATCTCTCAAGATTTTTTGTTTTTTTAGCATAAAATACTCTTTCGCCACGTCGTCCAAACTATCGACGGGCGTCGCCATGATTTTCACAGTTGTGGCCTCTTCTAGAGCTTTGGCGTTTCTGGAAAGGACATCGTTTTTACGGTTAATACTTTCGACCAATTTCTTCATCACATCATTTCCAATATCGGTGGACGCAGATTTAGCCGCTTTTTTGCCCAATGGCCTGGATTCGCTACTTGTTGGAGCAGCTGATGTCATTGGTGTGTCGAATAGATGCGATGTTGCTTGACTAGGAGGATGTTGAGTAGAATCAGTAATATTATCTGTATTTGTATTATCTGTAACATATCAAATATTGATTTCGTAAGCTGAAAGGCTGAACTACAGTAGGTTAAAGAGTTAGGACAGTAGGTCGAATAGGGTGCTGAGACATGCATAGGCGGAAGAAGATACTTGGCATGTGTTGTGTTTCATTCAACTAAGCGTCTATTCGGCCCTATGTCCTTCAACCGAATGAGAATACAAACCGTTGGTTTTTGTCGGGATAACGCTCGTACAAAACTTGGGTTCATTACGCAATACGTCTATACACCCCTGTAACTTAAATTCTTTTAAATTATTTTGCATCATGAACTTCCGAGTCGCTATTGACAAGACGTCCTCTCGAGATGTTCCGCTTGTTTGGTTTCTGAATGCGAAAACCTCGCAGTCTAAGTACTTCTGTACATGTTTTTTTAGGAACCCGAAGCGCTGCCGGAGAGCATCTGGTGCTCTTGCTGCCAATGCTGGCTGATAACGCGCAGCGTAAGTTTGAATTCTTGCCCAAAATGAGGTTCTCGTTTGATCCGTCCCTATTGAAGCATCGTTTGAGACCGCTTTCCACGCCCTGCAAATTTCGATGTCCTCCACTTCCGTGAAATTACGCCCTCTTATTAAGGTGCTAAAAGAAAATGATCTAGAATAATCATTATGTTGAGAATTACAAAATAAAAACCTACTGGTTGTTCTGATTTGGCACTGAACATAACTGAAACCCAAGTTGCAACAGCTTTTGCTCAACTTGGTTACAGTTATAATATACTTTGTGTTTTTTTAGTTCAGCACTTATGAACCGAGGCACTTTTGGTCCCTTTTCCTTGAAGAATTCAAACAGTTGTCTGAGTAGACACTCTTCTTCGGGTTTCCAATTGTCACAAGAATCTAAAATGAATAATACCGTTGACTCAACATAATTTAAAATTTTGTTTTATTAATAGATCTCACTACTTGCGAAGTTGTCCAAAGGTTCCCCTTCTTCCATGGGTGTGAACTCGCAGGAGGTGTACGCCTCAATGTCAAGCTCTTCCACTGCTGCGTTATAAAAGTCTTGGAGACTCATCCTAGAAATATTGAATTATGAAATGGAGTACATCACAGCCTTCATATTGTAAACAACACACGTCAGTTTCCGGGTATTGCTGTTGTTACCGATCTCAACGAATGGCCGTAGTATGCTGCACGACTATGCTGCACGGAAACTGGAAAAAACTGACGGCAAATGTCAAATCGCGTACCAATACTGTATTGCAACGCCGGCTCTATCACCTTGGTTCGGTGTTGCAAAATATCGTGTTTTTCTATCACCCTCAGTCAAAAAGTGTTATACGATAGAAATTTTACATCGCGAAACTGTTAGAATATCAGTTTTTCCCAACACCGGTGTACGGCAAAAGTGTTGTGATGTGATGTAAACCATCAAAATTTCTAACTCTATCTCAACCAATGAACTTGCTCTAAGGAAAATATGAACGAGAAAGATAACGGAAAGAGAGAGAGATGGAAAGTTTAGGAGGGAAAATAGGGGGTTCGATAAGATATCGAACACGGCTAGTCGATCTCTTGTTGGCGGACTTCAGTGCAGCAGAGTTCGAGGCGTTTCCTATTCGAACTATAGTGAAAATTGAGCGTGATAACAAGTTTAGAGGAAGGATCAGGTGAGAAATCAGATCATTTCTAGTCCTATAAGCATGTTTTGGGAATTAAAACTGTACGATTCCCCAGGACCCGAAAATATTGGCCTGCCTTAGCTGGGTGATCGAAATCTGTCTCAGCCCGAGAATAGCTTGATAGCCTAGACAACCATTTCCGGCTTGATAGTCTCGCATCCTTCATCCGCCCACCACAAATTATCACATCCTGCACGACCTGCCGAGATCTGACACCGCCTGACAAGATCTGCCACCCTTGTTGCCGAAAATCCCGCCGAACCGCTCTTTCCACATCCTAAGAGCACACGCGGTATAACAAGTGGAAACATAGTTGAACCTCCGAATCAATCATCTTTACCGGTCAATTCCCGTTGAGTCATCGAGACCAGCAGCCAGCAGCAACAAAACAGGTACCTGTGAATCAAAACACACATACAAAACACACTGACACACATACACAAGGAATTTTGTAAGGTTAGGAAAAATAAACATTAAAGGTGTAAATAAGCTTTGCTCAGTCATTTTGAAAAGGAACTCCGATTTGCCCAATAGATCCAGGAGCCGACCTTGGGATCTCCGTCATCACACGCTCGAGCTCAGCCAACCAAAAGAAGGCCTTGTGTGCCCACCCTCCACTGAGTCTCCAGAGGAACGACCAGGGACTCGAGGACTTAGGCTGGATCCCTTCTGGATCTGGCAGTAACATCTTATGCCTTTTTTTTTATCTCTGATAGAGTGATAGCTTTCATGATATTCTGTTCTTGAAGAAACTAAGGGCAATTTAGTGGACACAGCTGTTTCGAGATTAACAGAATTTTATTATTGGAAGGAAATTTTGGCTGGCAAAATCTGACAATAACGAAGTAAAACCATCATGAGATTGAACTTCAAGTATAATCGGTTTGTATAGAACGTATAACTCTTTTTAGGCTTTCAAAAACAGCGACTTGACAAATCATTATATTTTATTTTTATATATGGCCTGGATTCGACCAGACCGAACTGAACGCCAATTTGAAAAAAAAAATGAGTTACCTATTTTAGCGGTTGCGAAACATGATAAACTACCTGTCCAAAGAAAATCAGAATTTTTTTCCTATTTTTTCTGATTTTACTAGAAAATTTCAATGTTGCAGACAGTGGAAATGGCAAAAATGCGTTGCACCAAAGTGAACGAACCTTAGAGGTAAAGACAAAAAGTCTGTTTCGATCATGAAAACTGATTTTGTGCGAAATAATCTTATGTGTGTTGGTTTTTTCAATTCAAAACATTTCTTGTAAGCATTTGTTAAAATTTCGCTTCGCCAGACTGAACCGAATCCCTTGAGTTTTGTTTTCCAATTTACTCAAGGGGATGTTAGAATTTTTAACATTTAACGATGAAAAATGCTTTATTTTATTGCTTACCGTCGTTCAGAACGCAACCGGTAAGTAATAATCAAAGATATTCCGGATTTTAAAAATTGCGAAATTTGTATGGCTCGGTTCACTCTGGCTCAACGAAAAAAAAACATTTTCCAAGCATCAGCCATACTCGTTGCGTGCTGCTCGTAAAGCGCCTATTCTCCTACGTTTGAACAATTTGCCCAGTCAAATGATAGCGCATGGCAATTTTTTTCAAACATTTTGGTTCGACCAGAGTGAACTAAGTGCAAACATATTGCTATTAAACTTCAGTTTTCAGCATGGCCGTAGGAACGAGGGGAGTTTTGGGGGTTAAACCCCCCCCATGAGGGTCCAAAAAAGCAAGCGAGGTATTCTACTCTAGACTCAAAATTTAAAATTCATAATAAAATTATGATAATAGAGCAAAGATATTCAAGAGTAACTATCTGGACTAAAAACTAATGCAAAAACCTCAAAAACCCATCCCAAGCTTAAAATCTGCTACAGTTTTCAAAATTTTCTCACTGCTTCATAGAATAAGGTTGTCAGATTTTTTTCAGTACGTATCCGGACAAATCCATGCTGTTTTATATTAAGGGGGGGGTAGGGTCTAACACTTTCAAAAAATCGGTTCGTTTTATTTTTTCATTTTCTTATTGTAAAACATTTCAAGAATGTTGTGTCAAATTTTCAAGTCAATTGAAGCAAAACTGTAGAAGTTATAGGCATTTATCTCCTGCTATCTAATACTGCAAGAAAGCAAGAGCAGAAACTTCAAACGCGTTTTTCTCGAAAGCACATTTTTAAAGTCCGTGGACATCGTCATTTGAAAACTACTTATCCGATTCTTTTCAAATTTGGAACATATTTTTTACATATAAAATACCAGACCCCAACGTTTTTTTTTTGATTTTTTTACTTTGGGGAGATTTTACAGGTGAAAAATGGCGGATTTTTAGGTGAAAAATCGTAGTTTTTACTTCAAACAGAACTGAAAACGTTGGGGTCCAGAAAAACATCTATTAAAAATATTTTGCTCTGATTTTTTGACTTCAGATGATTCTGTGCTGAGATACAGTGTCCACCGCAAATCCTGTTTTCTAAAAGGCATCCTCGAAAGTGCTCCGTCACCGGCTTATTTTTCAATATTTTTCTACGAAAAAATTACTAAATGTTCTTTTAACAATGCTTTGTATAATGCAAAAAATTTGAATACATTTGTTTGAACGATAGCTCTAGAAAAAAATCGTGAAAATG
This sequence comes from Uranotaenia lowii, assembly GCF_029784155.1. Classification (NCBI taxonomy): domain Eukaryota; kingdom Metazoa; phylum Arthropoda; class Insecta; order Diptera; family Culicidae; genus Uranotaenia; species Uranotaenia lowii. Next base: position 97,690,863 of record NC_073691.1, on the reverse strand, counting down.
GTGTTTTTTTATACCCGTTATACCCTACCCCCCCCCTTAAAACCTGGCAAAAGCCGGGTGTTTGATTTCAAAATTGTCGACCAAAATCCAGGCAATACCGGGCAGTTTTGGTCAAAACCTAGGAATTACTCATCAAAAATCTATAGAACTTTTAAAAACCTTTCATGATTATTTTTTTGAAACTTGCTGCAAAAATTTTGGACGCATAATTAAAAAAAAATTATACACAATTTGTTTTTTTTAGTTTGATTTAAGAAGGAAAATGAAAACAAACCCGTGAAAAATCCGGGCTTTTCCAATGAAATCCGGGAAACGGGGCGGACTGGACTTTTCCCAAATTTTATATTAAATATCCGGGCCAATCCGGTTAAAACCAGGCAATCTGGCAATCTGATTATAGAAATTCAGTTCTGAATATTAAATTTTAAATCAAAACTCATTTTGAAGCTTCTGGTTACATATTCCCATAACAAAAATTATATTTTGACATATTTTCGTATTTCTGATTCTGTATCAAGTTTAGGATTCTTGATTTTCAGTTCGAGTAATCATAAGAAATTAAGAATGGAAAGCTGTTTTGAAATCCTGGCTCAAATTCGGTTTTACATTTCATATAAAATTTGAATAATGTTTCTCGAAAATCACATGCATTTTCACTAGATTTCAAATTATAAAAAAAGAAGAATTTGTTTTATAATCATATTCGAAATTGTTAAACTTTATTTTAGCACAAAATTTAAACATACATATAAAGCTTCTAGGTGGCGATCCAAAATTGAAAACTCAGATTCAGTTTCATCATTTGAAATTCACATTTTTAACCAGATTCACAAAACAGATAAAAAATCAATCATTGAAATGATGAATGAAGATTAAACCAGCTCTACAGAATTTTAATAATAGATTCATGAATGAGGGCTCAAAGGCTTGGATAATAAAGTTCTAATCTAGAAGTAAGATTCCTAAATCATATTTTTTGTACATTTTAAAAATCGTATAGAAATTTGGAAACAGATTCAAAGTTCAATTGAATGAGTTTTTCAATCAACATAAAATAGTTGAGAAATTCAAGAGAACATGAACTTGAAAATTTGCTTGTCAATTCAATTTCCAAATATCATATTTTTAAACAGAGTTAGTTTGTACATACAATTCAACTGAAAATCACAAATCTAAACTTAAGTAAATTTTCAAAGTTATGATTCCTGCAAAATATCTCAAATTATATTAAAAAAGTTGAAGAGGTTGTAATCATGCTACAACCGTGAAGTGAGCGTAGAATTACGATAACTCTCTATGGTAAACTTATTTCTGTATTGATTACATAAACAAAAAGATTGCAGTATAATGAAATGCTTAGAACTAATGTCAAAATGACATCATCATTGCATGTCATTTCAAACTGTGATGGCAGCAAGCTTGAATGTCATTTCAAAATGTCACGAAAACATGTCCTTTCAAAATTTCATGACATGTTCTGTCAAAATTTCATGACATGTTATGTCAAATTGTCTTGCCAAAATGTCATATCAAATTTCAATGTCATGTCCACATTTAATGTCATGGCGACATGCCATGCCATGTCAAAATTGTATGTCATCATATCATGTCAACATGTCATTTAAACTTGGCATGTCATGTGGAGATCTCATGAAGATGTGAAGATGTCATGCCAACATCTCATATCAAAATGTCATGTCAAAATGTCATGTCAAAATGTCATGTTGAAATGTCATGTCAAAATGTCATGTCAAAATGTCATGTCAAAATGTCATGTCAAAATGTCATGTCAAAATGTCATGTCGAAATGTCATGTCAAAATGTCATGTCAAAATGTCATGTCAAAATGTCATGTCAAAATGTCATGTCAAAATGTCATGTCAAAATGTTATGTCAAAGTGTCATGTCAAAGTGTCATGTCAAAGTGTCATGTCAAAATGTCATGTCAAAGTGTCATGTCAAAGTGTCATGTCAAAGTGTCATGTCAAAGTGTCATGTCAAAATGTCATGTCAAAATGTCTTGTCAAAATGTCATGTCAAAATGTCATGCCAACATGTCATTAACTCCGCTGGTTATCTTTGATATTCCTCCGCTGCTAGTCGCCAGCACCGCTAAATCGTCATGTCTGCTGCTGAACCATCCTTCTGCTTCGCTGGCTTCCACTAAACTAACTGCAAAACGATATCTGCGTTGGATTACCACTGGTGGGGTCCGAACGCAGATCGAATTGCAGGAAAACTGTTCACGACGACGAGCAAAAAGAAACTGAAACCGAGCCGCTGGCGCCCCGTTGTTTTTATATCCGTGTTTTCTTTCTTTTTCTCTTTTTTTTGTTTTGGCTTGGTGATGACGTCATAATCCTTTAGATAGGATGTCTTTGAAAGAGGCGTTTTTCGTGACGCGAGATTCGATCGCAAATTTCAATTTGCATTGCGCTTCAGGAAGATATGAACAAATAATTATTATGGTGTGATACGCATGGGATGGAAGTGAATGTCGGAAAGTGTAAATGCATAAGTTTTTTCAGGACTAGAGCATCAATTGTATAAGAATATTCGCTCAGGAACTCCACCTTAGAAAGAGTTTCAACGATAAAAGATCTCGGAGTTACTTTCGGTCAAAAGCTCTCGTTCGCACAGCATATCTCGACAACCACAGCAAAAGCGTTTGCCTTATTCGGATTTCTTCGCCGAAATACACTGACTTTTGAAGACCCCTATGCTCTTAAAACAGTATTCTGCTCGTTAGCACGAAGTGTACTGGAATATGCTGCACCTGTTTGGGCACCTTACCAATCCGTTCACATCGAAAGGATAGAGAGGGTCCAGAAAAAATTTCTTCGCTATGCATTACGAAGATTGCCCTGGCGAGATTCTGTACGTTTACCACGTTATTCCGAGAGATGTGGCTTCTGTCACTGACGTCTTTGAGTAAAAGGAGGACGTACTTGCAACGGATCTTCGTGTACGACATCTTAACAAACGTTATTGATTGCCCGCAACTGCTGCATTGTCTCAATTTGCACGCTCCAGCTCGACAACTACGCAATCAAAATTTTCTCTGGCTACCAAGAAGCAGAACGAGTTTTGGCCAAAATCATCCACTACATCGATGCTGTCATGCCTTCAACGAAGTTTCCCATCTGTTCGACTTTAACGTATCAAATTCGATGTTTAAACGCTCGATCCGTGATTTAACTTAATTTTAAAATGATACATTGTATGTTACTTAGGTTAATTTTTAATTTTAAGAATTTAAGTCTGTATGACTTCACGGTCAAAGACTCCAAATAAATAAATAAATAATATTTTCATCAAAGGTTAGAATCTTAGAATTTGCAAAAGAGTTTAGAAGATTGGGCTTGTTTGATTTGAGTATAGAATAAGTTTTTTTTAAAGAAATTGTAGGCTACCCTAAAAAGAACTTATTTTATGCTCAAATCAAATAACTTTGATCTACCAGACTTCACAAATTCAAAAATTTTAACCATCGATGAAAGCAAATTTCATATTTTGGCTTCATTTTAAAAATTTAGCTCACCCTTTAGGGTAAGGACCACCGTTTTAAAGTTACTTTTTTAAGGTTTTGTATATTATGTATTTAGTACAAAGTCCGAAAAAAACTATATTTGAAATAATGAAAAAAATAATTAAAAATTAAGTTTATTTTCATTATTCTATAAATATTCTGGTTTTGTCCAATTCATTTTTTCATTTTTCTATTCTGACGATCATACTTAAAGAAAACTTCAATGTATTTAAATACAGAGGTAAACACAAATCGAAAAAACACAGTTTATGACGACTCCAGCAAAAAAAAATCCATTTTCTGTTCAAAACAATCTTCAGCAATTTTAAAATACTTGATCAGATAGGAGTTTTTGAATAGAAATGATGGCTAAAACTCTTTCACACCATAAACGGTCAAGACGACATCAACTTCCAGAAACAGCAATTCACCACTTTTGCTCACACCCTTGACCCGCAGTTAATGCTCGGTAATATCGTTTACCCGTTTATCCTCGGAGACCAAACCATCATCCGGGTGGACCATATCAACGATCTGGGCATTATTTTCGACCGACGGCTGAAGTTCAAGACTCATACGAACTATGTTGTCGACAAAGCTTCTCGAAGCCTTGGATTCTTGTTTCGTATGGCCAAAGATTTCAAAGACGTACATTGCCTGAAAAGTCTTTATTGTTGCATAGTTCGATCTATTCTCGAGTACGCTTCAGCTGTTTGGTGCCCTTTCTACCAGAATGGAGCTGAAAGAATCGAGCTATGAAAACCGCTGCCGTCTCATAGGCTTAGATACGCTTCAAGTACGCCGAAATGCTACACGTGCTCTAGTTGAAGCGGACCTTCTAACATCTAGAATCGACTGCCCCGAACTGTTTGAGGCCATACCTCTCAGCGTTCGACCACGAGGACTACGAAACCAGAACCTGCAGCTCTACGTTCCTATTCGCCTGAACAATTACGGGGCTAACAGCGCTTTCATCTGCATTCTTAAAATCTTTAATCGGTTTTCCGAACATTTCGACTTCGACGTTTCAAGGAACGTATGCCGAAGAAAATTTTTTAAGTGTATCAAGGATTGTGTAGTTTTATGTTGATATTAATTTTAATTTGTTGGTAAGTTAGTTCAGAATCACAATTCAAAATATTTTTTCTAGTCACGGAATGTGCTTGAAAGGCGTTTAAAATTCTGTTGTCAAAGATACCTAGCTCTAAAAAATTTCCATACAAATGCCAACAGACAATCTTTTTACAAACATTAACACCATCTACTGACAGAAAAGGTCAACATTTCTCGATTATTGAAGTTTTCGCTCGTACCCCTTGTTTCGGGCTGTTTTGGGGGGTTAAAATGCACTCTGATACTCTTTTATCCAATTTTGGACAAATTTGCAAAATGCACTCTGACATAATTTTACCCATTTTTAAAGGAAACCTATGCAATTGACTCAATTGAAAGATAAATTACTTTATGCGCAATCAAATTCCTCGATTAAAACAGTAAATATTATAACAGACGAGAACTGACGTTCACAAAGTCCTTACGTTTTCTCTCTTTCCTCAAATAATTTAAAATCGAATATGCTTGTGAAAAGTTTTGACATTTTAAATAAAAATTTGAAGACATTATTGATTCACAAAAAATATGAGACAATAATCACAATCTTGAGAGATGTAAAAATTGATTTCAATCGGAGCAGAGCCATTAAGATTTTTAACAGCCCAGAAGACAATCAAGAAAAGTATTGTGATTATTTCAGTTTTGGCGACTGTTTGTCAATACTCCGTGTATCAAATGAACATTATTTTTTCACCGCAGTGGTGGCTTTTGGTTGTAGTTTCTACTGGATTGTTACAAAATATATGTTATTTACTTACACTGATGGACAAAAGTATTCAACTCACGCTTACTCATCGCATTTATTGGAGTTTACACAATAACTCTAACTAGTTTATGATAATTGGACACTTCTATATGTCAATAGATTCTGGGAAATGTTTTCTACCTAAAGTGTATATTCATTGGATATTTTGGAAATTAGCGTTCACTTGAGCTGGATCATGGATCAAAATTCCAAGAAAAATTGCTGAGAATCATGCGACCAAGGGTTTTTGGCGATGTGGCTAGGTTTTTATTTTGACGGGTATCATCATTTATGTTGCAATACAATTTATTTTTGCAAGGCCTTAACTCAAACTAGTTAAGATGCACATAAAATTTATCTGGTTTTGTATTGTTTATTATATTTTATCTCTTTAAACCATGATTGATTTTTATTTACATGTTTTAATCCTACCTAGTTTAGTATTATTTCACCTTACTTTACCTTTCTATATCTTGGATTATTTTGTTGACAAAGAAATTAAAATTCTTCCAGTGAATCCTTTTACCCACTATCTATATTGGGGGGTTTCATGCGAATTTTTAGTCATTTACAGCATTTAAAAGTTAAACGAACAACAAATTTCAACTTTTACTCGTAAGGCTTTTTCATCTAATAACCATACCGTAGGATTTTCATGCCATCGGTCATTTATTGCCAATTCGAACAATTTCTCAAGGAAAAAGACTAAATATCGAATACTGACTCTGATACAAAAAACGAATTCTGAAGAACCAAGACCGCGTGAAGAAGATTGCGAAGAAACACGTCTAAAAAGACCTCAGTGTAATTGTATTGCAAATTAACCCTCAAACTGCTAGTTTTTTTCAAAACCTGTAATATAAATTAGGTTTTTCTCCTAGGCGTGTTTATACTGAGTAGTTGCATTTCTGCCGTAACATTTGATTGTGGCGCTTTTTGATTTTGTCCGTCGATTTCCGTTAGAGTTCCGAATCTTGTAATGGATTATTTTTGCTTCTATTATGTTGGATGTTTTTTACGAGCATATATTAAGTCGCTTTCAAAAAGATCTACCAGCGATGCAGTTGGCGGACAGTCATTGAAAAACTTATCCGGTACAACTGTGATCGATGTTTACTCGGGCTCGAATTCACGGACATCGGCTTAAGAAGCAACTGACTTGCCAACTGAGCTATATTACAAGCCCCTTATTCATTTTATGGATTACACAAATTCATTTTAAATGAAAATAAGCTCACTGTTGATGAGCGAATTCAATAAGAACTTGCATCGAACCTTCGACGTGATGATATTGAAATTTTCTTCACTCTTCAAACATCTACGCCTATTTTACAAGAATTCAGTAGCAGCGTCGTCATTCGTGGTCGAAGCAATTAACACTTATTCCTATATCCTAAAAACCACGACACGACCTGTTTAGATATGCATTAACGGTTCGCTGCTCGTTCTAATAACAGCAATAATAACAATAACGATGATATCCTTCCGGGTGCGTCCATACATGCATCCCTGATAGAGGTGTGAGTGCGGTTGAGTTCCTTCAAACCAAATTCGGAAAAGGAAATTTATCACAAATGCCCTGGCGAAGTATTTTCAGTAATTTAATTACGGCCAGATGCACGCGATCGCTTGGAAAAATTGAACAAAATGAAATGGCTTATGGGCTAGTTGGGATTGCACTCATCGATGTGTTTTTTTCCCCGTCCTCTGGTTAATCATAAGTTTATCTTTATTTATTTGCTTAATTCCTAGTTTCGGTTCCAGCTGACATGTTGAATGAACCGCTCTATCGGACCCGGGAAATCTAGATAATTGCCGCTTAAGGGTCATTTCGGTTGTGGTCGGACTCCAGGATTAGCTAGTTCAACCCTTAGAGGGAATTCCTAATCGTTGGCGTGTGTGCGCTTTAATGTTGGAAAACTAAACTGGAGAAGTTTTTGGTTCGTTGATCTCGGTTTATTTGTTTGTTTTATTTTAAAATAGTATCTACCTACTCCGTCTGTTCACGAAGCCTACAATTAAAAGGATCGATAACGAAATTAAAGTTGTTATCCTCATGTGACCTGCCTGATTCTATAAGACTTTTTTTTTGTTCCGATTATAGTCGTTTTAACATCTTTATGTCATTCGCGACTTATATCAACGATGCAGTTGGCGGACAGTCATTGAATCGATGTTTACTCGGGCTCGAACTCACGAACATCGGCTCAGGAACCACTAACTTGCCAACTAAGCTATATCACTATCCCAATAACACACAAAAAAACTTAACAGTAACTTTTTTGTACGTAGCTCGGACGAAAAGTGCAGGGCTTCAACGTTAGGTTTAATGCATAAAACTATAATTATTATATTATTATTATCAGTTCTGTTTAAAAACATTACTTTTGAAAATTTTTTTTATGAATTTTCCAATTAATTACATACCTTTTCTGAAGGACACATTTAAACAGAGCAGAATCTATGTTTTTTTTTTATTTCAATGGACTCTGGCTATTCGCATGGTCCTCGTTTACATTTATTCGTTGAGAAACTCTTCCAAGAGGTACAATTAAAAATGCCCAAGCGGGTTTTAAAATTAAATAAAACGATCGTATCCGTTTCATTTCAAACTCGTAGTATTTTTAAGCCTTCAATTTTGAAGGTGTTAGTATTAAAATAAATTCAATGTTCGTTTACTGAGCGTGAAGATCGTCAGCTGTTATGGCTCTATGTAAACAACCAGTCTATCACAACCAGGAAGGTTTTGTGAAATCTAAAAAATAAAGATTCTGCCTCTTTTGATTCAGAACTCAAGCTAACCAGAAGTGTTTCAGTTATTTAAATATAGAGAGAAAAATAAACTTTACAGAAGGCAATGTGCTTGCAATTTAAAAACTAATTTTTAAAGAGCAAAAAAATTTCCCGTCATCGGTGAAAATTCCTTCAGAATGCACATTGCCATTCGAAAGGGAAAATTAACGTGGAATTTATATTCACCAGTCTTGTTCGTTTTCCGTTTTCACGTTCGCTCAGTGCGTTTACACTTCGAGCGGAATGGCAGTGAACGCGGAAAACATATTCCGCTATGAAAATCGGGGGAATTGAAATAAAACCAATTTTAAAGGGTTTTGAACAAGGAAATCGAATCAAAAATAATCTTTCAACCATTCCGCATCCATTCCACCTAGTTTCGTAACCATGAAATGCAGTATAGTCGAGATTTTGAAGAATATAAATTTTTCCATTTTCACGATCATAAGAGGTGTAAATGCACCTTAAGTTTAGTGCACTTTACTCAACAGAAAGTTTTTCTATGTTGTCTTGCCGTTGCGTAGAATTGAGTTCTTATACAAAATAGGGAATTAATTCGAAAATAATGAAATGAAAGCAGGAATTTAATTCAAATAATTTTAGGTATATGTAGAAGTTGACGTGACATGCGTAGTAGCGCTGCTATGGGTGACAGTCTGGCGCAGATTCCAGCAACTGTATGTTGCCATTAACGATGTTCTTCTGGTACTTGGGGTCACATGATCGTGATAGTTCATAGAGCGTTTGCTGAACCTTCAGGCAAGCTGATAGCTTTGAGGAGACTTTGGTCGCTTGAAGGACAGGAAACACCCTTTTCGGCAGGGCTGGTTGAAAACGTCTTCTTGTGGCCCAGTTCACTACATTACATTGGTACGAGATCAATTTGGTCATTGGCTCCATGATGAGAAGATTCTTGATGTTCCTACAGGCGAAATTCATGGTTTGAATGTTCCGGTGTTCAAGTCCACTGAAAGATGAGAAGATTATCAGATTAGTAACTGTTTGGATTGAACTGACTTATTGGATTGAAAAGCTAAATTATTACCTATTATGAATACATCCGCATCCCTTTTCCTTCAGCACATCCTCAATGTATTTGGCAAAAGAAGCATTTTCATTTCAAACAGAAACTTTGAGTCTTTTGACGCACCCCTAAATAGAGTCTGATTGAGCTGAAATTTTGCACAGGTCAGTTTTTTTGCCAATCTACAAAATGTATATGATTGGACCTTTTTTTTCGTCGGGATTTTTATATCGGAGCATATGCAATGTGTTGAAATGTTAGGTATTCTTAGATAACAAGATTCTCCTGATTAAGAAGTGTACCGTAAACTGGGTCAAAGTGCAACACTGTTCAACGTCAATTGCTTCTAAAAATTTCATGTCCACAGATTTCAGCAGTTATTGTTAAATTTACAAAAACATGCGATTTTCACCCTACTTAGAAAAAGGGGTAAGTCTATTATGATAAAAAAATCAAATGAAAAACATTTCAAAATTTATAGTTTTTTATATATTTGTGATGTCATAACGCCTAAATCACCAGTTGCAATAATTATTGTGTTTTTTTCGAATTAAAATTTACATTTTTTCTGTCGAAGATGTGTTAAATGCGTAAATTTGCTGCATACATTTAGGGGTAAAAAATCATGAAAATAAATCAAAGGATTGATGAAATTTTAATGTAAATAATCGCGTAATTCAAAACAATCATTTCCCAGCATATAGAAACGAGATTTATGAGGTTCAGTTCTGAATTGCATTTTGTTGCATTTTGCTCCAGACTGGTAACTGAATAATAAAAATATTTATTTAAAAAATTTTGGTGATGTCCGAAACAATATTTTTACTCCAACAGTGTTGATACGGAATAATAAAACGAAGTCATCCATCGAGACACACACATTTCTCCGATCCCCGGAATCAGAGCCAGTCGAAACTCCTGGTCTCTCAGGTAATGCTCTGAATAGTATATGTCTTGCCGAAGCTCTCTTAGTACCTGCACACCATAAAAGTATCCCTTCCCAACAGATATTATCACAACCAATACACGGATCGGATTCTGCAAATTCCTCTTCACATGGGAATTCACAACAAATGACCATCTACTACCAAAACGTACGTGGACTTCGGACGAAAACAGAGAACCTGCTCACATCGATTCATGCTGACGAGTATGACGTCATTGTTTTATCGGAGACGTGGCTTAATGACGAAATCCATTCGAAGCAGCTCTTTAGTGACGGCTATTCGGTCTATCGGAAAGATCGTGATCCCATCCTGACGGGAAAAAAACTCGGCGGCGGCGTACTTGTTGCAGTCTCCAATAAATGGAATTCGCAGAGAATATCTGTTGCTGAAAACGGAATTGAACACCTGTGGGTAAAAATAACAACTCCTTTTGAAAATGTTTTCATTGGTGTTGTATATCTGAGTCCTGACATAGCTGGACTAGAACCGACCGTCTCCAAACATCTCGACTCGCTTTTTACCATAGTAGAAAATCTCGCTCCTCGTGATTTGAAACTATTGTTCGGTGACTACAATCAGCCAGGTCTGAGATGGGCTGCTCATCCTGACGGCTACTGGTTCCCCGACCCATCTCGATCGTCGTTGAACCCTTCAAGCTCTACGTTGATTGATGGAATGTGTCTTGCTGATCTTCGTCAAGTAAATCCGGTTCTTAACGTGAATGGGCGATTGCTTGACCTCACTTTCGTTAATGAAAATGCGCTGCTGTACATTGATACGATCACTGCCCCCGAACCGCTCATCCCACTTGATCTACACCATCCCGCAACATTAACTACCCTCCTAATCAAACCATCAATTCAGTACCATGTACCGCAGGATAGAAACCGTCTGAACTTTAAAAGAACAGATTTTATCCTGCTAAATGAAATGCTCCGCACTGTGGACTGGACTCAACTTGCTTCATGTCAAACAATCGATGATTCCGTCACACTTTTCACAAACCTGATAACCGATATTTTCCAGATCACAGTACCCAGAAGTCACCCCTGTCCGAAACCACCGTGGTCTAACCGTCAACTGAAAGTTTTAAAACGCAAAAGAGCCTCAACATTGAAATTTTATACGCATAACAGAAATCCCACATCGAAAGCTGCTTTTACTGCAGCAAGTAACGCTTACAAGAAGCAAAACCGTTTTCTTTACCGGCGTTATGTATTGCAATCTCAATCAAACTTTAAACGCAACCCTAAGAGCTTCTGGAATTTTGTGAACAACAAAAGGAAGGAAAATGGCCTTCCCTTAGCGATGTACCTCGGGGACAAAAACAGCAACAACGCCAGCGAACATTGCGAGCTTTTCGGGGAGCATTTCTCTTGCGTCTTTTCGAACGATCCAATTCATGATTCAGATATCCAGAAAGCACTCGTAAATCTTCCTGCTGATTCATTCCACATTTCCGTTCCAACATACACCGAAGAGGAAGTTCGAATTGCGATCACGAAACTCAAACTATCCACTTGCCCAGGGCCAGATGGTATACCCACAATAGTGCTAAAAAACTGCGCCCATGTTCTCTGTAAACCATTGACGATTCTTTTCAACCGTTCGCTGCAGACATCTACGTTTCCTTCACGATGGAAAAATTCGACAATGTTTCCCGCATTTAAAAAAGGAGACAAACAGGACGTTCGGAACTACAGAGGCGTTACCTCACTTTGTGCATGTTCTAAGCTCATGGAAATACTGATATCAACGACAATTCTCACAAATGTCAAAGCATACATATCATTAGACCAACACGGATTCTACCCAGGACGCTCAACAACTACAAATCTTCTGCTGTTTACTTCGACCTGTCTGAAAGCAATTGAGGATGGGTTTCAGATCGACACAATATATACAGATCTGAAAGCCGCCTTTGATAGAGTCAACCATCATCTTCTACTAGCCAAGCTTCAACGACTGGGATTCTCACGCGAATTAGTTCAATGGCTAAAATCCTACCTAACAGACAGGAAAATGACCGTTAAATTAGGCAGCTGTGAGTCGAGTGAATTCACCAACTTTTCTGGAGTCCCACAAGGCAGCAACCTAGGTCCTCTGTTGTTCTCAATTTTTTTCAATGATGTACACTTGCTGCTCCCACAAGAATGCAGGATGTCTTACGCAGATGATCTTAAAATTTTCGCTAAAATCAGATCTGATGCTGACTGCTTCACATTACAAACTCTCATCGATACATTCATCAAATGGTGTGAAACAAACTGTCTCTGCGTTAGTGTTAACAAATGCGCTATTATATCGTTCAACCGAAGAGTCGATCCGATACAGTTTCCTTATCATATCTGTAATACACAAATCGAAAGAGTGGTTGCTTTTAAGGACCTCGGAGTGCTTCTAGACTCGAAATTGACCTTTCGCGATCACTATTCTCATATAATCTCCAGAGCAAATCGCAATCTCGGATTCCTCAAAAGAGTATCGAAAGAGTTCCGAGACCCTTACTGCCTTCGATCCTTATACTGCTCCCTAGTACGCTCATTACTAGAGTATGCCTCGGAAGTTTGGTCTCCTTATACGATGGTTTGGTCCAAAAGACTTGAAGCTGTTCAATCGAGATTTGTGAAGTACGCACTCAGATTCCTGCCGTGGAACCACCCCCAGGAGCTCACTGACTACAGCGAACGTTGCAGACTGCTTGGTCTAGACACTCTTCTGGAGAGAAGAGTCACAGCACGAGCTTTACTTGTGAACAAGATCTTCACAGGCACTATCGACTGCCCGGAATTACTCAGCTCCTTTAATATCAACGTTCCGGCAAGAACATTAAGGCAACGAGATTTCCTTCAAATCGACTTCCGACGAACTAATTACGGACAACATGAACCAATAAGAAGCATGAGTCGGATCTTCAACTGGTTTTTTGAACTTTACGAATTTGACATTACAACTAACTGTTTTAGATCTAGAATAAGAAATTCGCCACAACTTAGAAATCTGATTGTCTCGATAGAAAATTATACATTTTAGTGAATTATATTTGTAGTGTTCCCGTTAAACTTAGAATTAATCTTTCATGTAGACTATTCAGTCAGATGAAATGTGATAATAAATGTAAATGTAAAAGCAATATAAGGTATGTATGTGATATCATTAAGCAAATCCCTCATGCTGGGTAAAGTTTTTAAAGTGTTTAAAAATTTCAAATAGATTAGTTGCATTGAATTTATGAAATGTAGGTTTTTTAAATATTGTGATGTGTTTATATAAAATTTCAGTTAATTTGTAAATTTTAAAAGTGTTAATCTGGGTAGGCAACTTATTGAAGCAACTAAATCCATGGAATAAAATTAGCGTTGTGAGATCTTTCAGGGAGGAGATTTGAATATTTAAATGCTTAGGATTGTGGAACCTTTTTCAGGTCTTCTTCTTTTTTTCATTTAATCTTAAGATGGTTTCAAAATGTTCACTTTTTAAATGCAATACTGTAGATATGCAATAGGAAACATTGATTTTTCGATTCCCGAAGTCTATAATTTGAATTTTTTGAAACTGTTTTCAACGTTTAAAGCCTATATATTGAGTATCAAATAGACAAAATTTGGTTTATATTTGAATTTTTTTCTGTTAATAAAAACGGATTTTCAAAATCTTAAAATATCTGTTTTTTTCCAAGGCTCGCAAACAAACAGCTCTCCTTATGAAATCAAAAAGCATTTAAAAGCAAACGGGTTGATTAATATGAAATTTGTATAGTCTGCTACAGATAAATTTTTGATATTTAAAAAAAGGGACATTTCCCAAGAGTAAGCCCGTATTGAAAAAAAAAGGATAAAAAACCATATCAAATGGTTAACTTTAAAGAAAAAATGAAAATGGAAATAGTGGGTGGGCCTAGAGGAATGTGTTAAGGTAAAATTTCATTTGTATTTTTTAACTCAAACTATTTAGCAATCGTTTTAATTTTCGCCCCTAAATGTATGCAAAATAATAGTACTTTTTTCAATTATAAATGTTTTAAAAATAAAACGTTAAAAAGCAAGATAAAATTGATAAACTAGCATTTGTTAATATTATGAAGGTGTTTTGTATCCTTTATGATCAAGAAAACTCGTTAAAACCGTCAAAATAGAGACTGATTAATGTAACCCCAAAGCATCAAATTCAAAACAGAGACGGAATCAATTTTTTAATCACATTTAGAGTGGTCTGATAAATTTCTGCAACCAGTTTTTCGTTCATATAGGAGTCCAGAACTGATTTAAAAAATGTGAAACATGACACATTTCCCCTAACAGAAAAAATAATCGAAAAATATTGAAAAAAGTTATCAATATTACCAGTATTACGGTAGGTACTTAAATACGCTGGGGACCTCGCCACCAGCAGGCATGTTGTAGGATTCAAACGCTGGAATTGGTATGAAATAGGCAGTGTTCGGCATCGCTAACTGAAAAATAAGCGCCGCTAATTAAATCGCTAACTCATACAAAGTTAGCGATCGCTAATTAAATACGCTAAATGTGCCAAAAAAGTTATCGCTTTAAGCTTAAAGCGCTAATCGCTAATCGCTAACTGTTTACCAACATTAAGGCCGTAACAAATCTCAATTTTTTCTTCAGTCACGCACTCCCCCCTTTCGATTTTCCCAACTCCCCAAGGGGGAATTAATGAAATTTCAAGTATTTGATTTAAAATTAGATAAATTTAGTGCTTAAAGAGAGAAAAATGACACTAAAAACATCTTTTATTTAACTTTAGTACGCATTCCTCCAATGAATCCAATTAAGCAATCAGAATGATGCACAATGTCACTTTGACTTGATCAATGAAAAAAAATTATTCTATCACTAAGAATTCGAGAGATTGATACAAATATATGGAAGTTAGCGATCTTCAATTAGCGGAACCCAAAATTAGCGGAACTTTTCAATTCGCTAAATCAATCCAAACTTAGCGGCAAAATTAAAGCGCTAGCATAAAGTTAGCGGACTAACTAGCGAATAGCGGATAAGCGCTTTTTTGCCGAACACTGGAAATAGGGTTTTCCATAAGTTTTGTCTTCCATCAAAAATCATCGGTCTTATAGCCTCGGTACCGGCTGAACAGCTTACGAGCTCTGGAACTAGCAGAAATTGTTGTTTGAGGTCAGGTTTGAATGACTCATACTAGGCAACACTTTCAGGTTATCAGAGAAAATTTGTTTTGGACATTTCATCGATATACCCTTAGTTTTTCGCTTATTCAAAATTGAAAATGCTGGTATGAGCCTTAACTTCCCTGATGACCCTTCCTCAACCGTAGTTGCCGATCATGTGCTTCACTCCAATATTTGATTTGAACTTTGGAAAATTTTTGACAGTGTTTGCATAATTTTCCACCACTCACACACAGTAGTTATTTGAATAATCAAGTGTTTTGTCAGCTATAAATTTAATAATGATGGATTTTGAAGGATACTGTGAAAAATTATTTTTTTCTTTTTTTTTTCTTACATCGTAAATATCTCAAAAACGTGTAAATTTCAAGTTTTGAAAAAAAAATAATCGGACCGAATAGCAAAATGCTGTCAAAATTTTGAATGTCCGATTACTAGTAAACGAGCTAAATATTAGCAAAAGAAAGTGTCCCATTTCTAAAAGAACTAAGCTTTAGTTATATGTTAATCAAGTTTCACGCAGATTCAATGTATCCTTCTGTATATAAGAATGTGAGTCATTTTAATGAAATTTTCATCTAAGAAATGATAAAGAAGCTTGTTTGTCGCTAGAGAAAGGAAGAAGAATATCATTTGTAGTCATAAGTTGGCGTATTTTTTTTTTTAAATAATGGCATGAGCCATCTTAACCCGCTGGTGCGGCTTGTACAGTTTTCCCCTACGTCGAGTGCTAAAAATCCGAGTTTTGCAACGAGTTGCATGCACAATTTTATGCGAATTCGAACAATTCCCCTGGAAAATCATTAATGAACAAAACAGAAGTGTATTTCAACAAATAACAACATATAAGTGACTTTGTCAACTACAGAAAATGTCTGATTAAGTAGGTCGTGGAAAATACTTTTCGACACTGAATTCCTTCCTGAAAAATCAAAATGTTCACTTTTCAACACTGAATGATTAACTGTTATAACATTTTGGTCATATTTTTAAATTTCCTTCTGAGTAGTGAAACTTCCGAACAAATTATTCAAAGAAACTCCTACAATTAAAACGTTCTCAATATGTTTTGCTGAGGATATCAAAGTTTCTCACCAACCGTGATTTCAACAAGTTTTTCAAAAAAAAAAAACGTTCCGAATTTGTATACGAAAGTGGACGTCGTAAGTATCAATACACCACAATATTTATGGAGTGCCTACCAAAACGTGCTTGATGGCCCGAGAACAAAACACTGAACGAGGGGTTTATTTTGCTACCAAAAGTCCTAACAATCGGCACGTGGCCTGGAACAGATTAAAATGTTACGATTGCTCTGGTTATTAGAATGTTTGCATATCTACTCCCACCCGTCGTTTTTTCTGGTTGGTTGTCCTCAACAACCGGAAACATATGATTACGAACCCTTCGTTTTATTCTAAGGCCATCGTTCGATTATTTGATGGGAAAGTTTGCCGGAACCGTTTGCGCCCATAGAAAATCAAATCAACCGCCACTTCTTCATTGAATCACGGCAGCAGCAGCGCGCGGGCGGAAAATATGTTGAGTGATTCTGAGGCCTTTTATCGTGGGTTACACGGCATGACTCCTCCGTCGGAAAGCCGCCACCCGGACGGGATCAGAAGGAAGCGGCGTTCGTTGTTGGTCGGTGTGGCAGCGAGTAATTAAGACAGAGAAAATGTCGAATTATGTTGTACACTTTTCGTCGATGTGAGCTGCGAACCCAGAAATGTATATTTGATCAAATTAACTGAGGGGTAGGTACCAACTTACGTGTACGTATAACTACTGCTGGACTAAGCTCGGTCTGCACAAAGTTCTCTGCCGAAAGAGATGTCTTACATGCGATGATCAGTGGTGCTTAAGTGCCGAATTTCCCTGATACGCTTTTCATAGTTATTATTCAAGCCAATCGACACAAATACAATACAAATAGAATACATATCGAATTTATGTTCAGTTGAGCAATAGGAAACCCTTAAGCTGCTTTTTGCCAAAATTTCCTACTAGGTATTCACATGAAAAAAAAAGGTAAATTGGTGAATTTTTAATTGTTGTTTATTCATCAGAGCAATTCGTTGATTTTTCAATCATAAATGTGGTTTTACTCATTCCACCAAGATGACCCTCTGTACATCGGTCTCCAACATATTAATAATGTCTAGTATTGAGACTTGCTAGCGGGCCACACTTGGAATTTTTCTGTAGGATTCAAGGCGAATAAATGTCAGTGGGTTACCTCAAGAATAAATTTGTTCAAATCATTTGTTCTAACATGTTTTGAATACAGTTTTGTATGTATTTATGACAGACAGATATTAGATCCTATTAAGATGTAGAGCTTAAAGCTAAGCTTAAAAGAAGTGCATTTTACCTACACAGTCAATTTTTGCCTCGATTTCCAGCAAAAAAAAACGAGATCGTCCAGCAATATAAATTTTTGCTATCCAGCAAACATTCTACTTCTTGCTGATTTTTCCAACACTTGATCTGCTTTTCTGAAAAACCCGAAACTTGGATTTTTTCTTGTTTTGTCAGTTTTTTTCTCTACGTGTTAAACTGTTTTGCGTTCAAAAAGCGACAGTGACGGTGTTGCACTTTGGTAAAATTCTATTTGATTCCAAATGATTTTTCAATAAATACGATTGACATTGTTTTCCTCCACATTCCAGCGTTGAAGCCATTATACCAAGGATCAGGCGGAGGCTAATATATTCAAGGCTTGGCGCACAGCGGCATCCCTCTAGCGGACTGATATTGATTCATTTTAATTTTAATGTGTCAATAAATTACACAATAACGAACACACCATTCCGATTTCGATATTCGATCGTATGAAAAAAATATTTCAAAATATATTATTATAATATATTATGCTCAGGGCCGGATTTAGCCATGGAGTGGGCCCGGAGCAATTTTTCTCGGGGGACCCCTATGATTCGGTTTTTTTTAAATGCTATCCCAGAGAACATATAACATTTCAATCGTGTAAAAGAAATGGAGATGAGTTCAGTATAATGTTTTCAAATAGCCATGTTGTCTGCCTAGAAGATAGTTTTTGGAACCTTCAAATTAAAATTGTTAATTAATCACGTGCAAACATCGCGGAAGAGTTTAGAAATTTAAAAAAATGAATGCTCTGATATGAACTGAAAAATGCAAAATTTATTTCTCATTTTCGTTTCATCGGGAAACATTTACCTCATGACAATTGGAAATTATAATGAAGATTTAAAACATAGAAGACAAAATTTAAAAAAAATAAACAAAATAATTAAACTCAAATTCCATAGAGATACAGATATAAGAGTTTGAGAATTCAAGAATAAAAATCAGGTTAAATATTCCGAACCACAATTCAATGTCTAAAATTTAAATAATAATTTCAAATCAAGTTTTGAGAAAAAAATATGAATTAGGTTTGAAAAAAAAAAAAAGATTTAAAGTTACAATCAGACCCAAAGCAGAAATTTCCCCACATGTGAACTTCAATTTAGTATCTTCGAAACACAAAAAAAAAAACGTTTATAAATATGTTTATGAATATGACTCTCAACAGATTAAAAAAATGGTTATCAAATTGTTATTCTAAATGTGACAAAAAATTAATTGGATGCTCTCAAAGCTCAAGGGGTATAGGTGCAAAAATGATCGATTGAAAATAAAATCGGACTAGAGATTAAATGTTTAAATCACATAATCAGTTATCATTGAAAAAAGAATCCAAATGAGTTTATTACCTTAAACAAAGATCCTGAGTTCTCAAAATTTGGAAAAACCATGAAAATGAACTACATTAACAGAAGAAACACCACAAGACTTGAAAATCTCAATGAATGAATCTGGATAAAGATAAGATTCAAAACATAAAAATATTCATGTTAAGAAAATCACTCAATGATATTGGCAATTCAACTATTATATCGTTTTTATGATAACTTGAGAATGATCATTTGGAAAATGATATACTGAATTCCGGATATTTACTTCAGTAGCTGATAAAATTTTGGGTTAAATCAGTTGAAAATGTTCCAATACGAATTTTAAGTCTAAGGCAGAATTTGGGATGGAAATTCAATTAAGAAAGTCTGTACTGTCGATCGGTCCAATTTAAGCAACTACAGTTTTTCAAGCATTTATTATCAATAAACAGGAAGGGAAAACGGTTTAGAATTTATAAACCAACAGAAAGTTCAATAATAATGTTTCTGTTCTCTCTTAGCACTGTGAGCTAGCATGTTTCGATAAAAAAAAATGAAAATTGGAGGTGTTTTGCCTCATATTCTTCTTTATTTTTTTCGAATTAGTTTTACAATATTTTTGTCCAGATTTTGAATTGAAAATTCCGAAATTCAATTCCAAAATTTTGACATTCTCAGCCCGCAAAATGCGGTAGAACTTCTTCACTACTGACTCTAGGGAGCCTCTTTAACTTGAAAAACTTTTGTTATGTCTCATGTTTTCATTCCGATTTTCTAGTTTTGATTTCTTTCCATAGATTTGTAGTAGAATGATTTAAGTAGTATGATTTAAGTAATGTAAAACTTTTTTTTCCCTCGGGGGGCCCCCCTGAGCCCGGGGCAATTGCCCCTTTTGCCCCGCCCTTAATCCGGCCTTGATTATGCTTATTTAAAAGCTGCTTGACCGTAGGAAAAAAATCAAATTTAGCAAAAAACTGGTTTGCATTACCAATGAATTTGTTGACAAACATTTCTTGAAATTTGTGAAAGCTCTAGCCAGCAAATAATTTTCATTGAATTTTGATTTTGCAACTTGAAATAATTAAAACATTTCCTATGAAAAACTTAGCTTCTTCTCATGTAATCAAAAATGAAGTTTAAGAAAAGGCAAAACCAATAATTAAAGACAAACTTAATTTCAAGCATTTTTGATTTTTCTGGATAATTTAATACGCAAAAATTACTTCCATACAAATTTACTTACAAAATGGAAATGTGTTGCGCTAATTCAAAAATCAACCAAATCATCTCAAATTTGACACTGATGCTTGGTGACTCGAAAGACATCGAAAAAACATATGGGAGCAAAAAGTCATTTTTGTAGCGGTCTAATGAACACCTTTTTGAAAGGGAAGGTTTTTTTTTATAAGATAATCTTTTATGATTTTGTCAAAACATTTGAAATTTCATACACTCAGGCAGATTCTTATAAAAACTTTCATATGATGGAACGTCTTATATGATGGAATGTCTTATGGAAAGCTTTTAAGAGTGTAACACTGTTTTTCATAAGAGTCTTAAGAAATTCTTTAAGTTTTCATAAGGACATCTTATGAAAAAAAGAAGAAACGGCATTGTGAAAAAAATGATCACAATCATTCATTCCATCAGTTTTTTCAACATCTAACGAAGTACTCCCCGTGCAGTTTTGAATATTCCTTACTTGAAATGAACATGTATTTTTTAATAGTAAGCAACAAACGCAAGACCGAAGATCCGGATGAAACAAAAAAAACTTAACTGAACTGGGTGTTGTGCTGCTGATGGTGACCATGCATGGAATTATCCCACACAAATTTGCAAAAAAATAAAATGAAAACATCAAGTATTATGGATTTTTATATTATAAAAATGCATTTTCTATGTTCATAAGACTCTTTTATGAAAAGCGGGAACCTCTCATTGAAGTAAGTGTTCATCTAAGAATTCATTCACGGCATAAGACCATCTTATAAATTTCAATGATTTTTTTTATGGCACCAGTTTGTTAGAGAATCTTATAGCATACCTTAATAAGAGTTTTTTTTCTTAGTGTAAGATCGTTTTTAAAAACAGGAAACGTCACAAATATATGGATTTGTTTTTCAGAGACATTGATTATTTGATTACCATATCTGAAATTTCACAAATTTTTATTATTATTTTTTTGCAATCATGACCATCAGCAGCACTTTCATTCCGTTTCAACTTGTCCAAAAAACAAAGCTAAAAAAGTCATTTCGTTGTGGGACTTAAAATTCTACCACAGAATCAGCAGACACGTCAGTTGTTGTACGTGAAAACCTTGGGAAATTCCACTACCGGTTTCGGTCTCTGCGTCTTTCGCTTTATGTCAGCCAGTAATGCGGACAAAAATTTCGGAAACTCAAAGTCTTTGAATGCTTCCAACATATTTTTGACATTCACAAAAATTAAAGAAATTGCTAAATAAACTTACCATGGAGAAGATCAATGTCACAAATACTTTAAATGTAATATTTTTTCTGAACTGCTTCTGATGATAAACAATTTTGTGCATTTTTTCCGGCCACTTAGAATGAATGTGTAAATTTAATTTTCACACAGCAGTTTCTTCCGTTTTTCATAAGCACTTCTTATGACACTGGAAGAAATTCATAAGCCTCTTATGAAAAATTATTTTGGACTCAAATAAAAAAAAAGATTCATAAAACGTGTCTTATATAATTCAGAATTGGATTTCTTCTAAGTGTAGATGACTTGCTGTACCACGCAAATTTTATGTTCTTGTTGTCCAATTTTTTCAATAATTGCACATCCTATAAGTCTTCTAATGGCTCACCCCCGATCGGGGTTAGGAAGTCTATATTCGCGCGGGCGCTCATTTCGAGAACTAAGGCTGATGTCATGCTGAAGCAACTAGCAACGCGACCTACAACGCAACGTTCACACGACTAACCAGCTCTCATTTGATCTCCATGGAAATCGCGCAGACCTGTCATACTGGTCGCTTTGTATAGCGCGACCAAGCTCATGCCAATGTGTTTTGTAGCGCGACTAGTAGGAAATCCAATAGGAATATTGTTTTTTCTCGATTTGAAGCAGTGATTCCGGGTTTTAAGCACAATAGTACGAAGATCTGTCCGAACTTGTGATAATAAACTAAAAAATATCTTAATCGGCGAGAAAATTTTCATGAATTCTTAGTTCCTGCAAAAAAAACAAGGAATTTTGTCGGTTCAAATTTTGGCATTCTTGCAATCCGGGTCGTGATTTGATGAGTTTTTGATGGCTCCCGAAAGAAAGGAGACGATTCAAAGCATTATCAGATGTAGAGAAGTGATGATTTGTAGGGAATTTCAAAGTCACAGGTCGCGCCAGCATGACATACCAATGCGTTGCAACGCAATCTTATTGGAACGTTGCGTTGCGTTGCGTTGTTAGTTGCTTCAGCATGACATCAGCCTAATAGTCAAAATGCGATCCAATTGGAAAACGAGCCCTGCACCCATAGAAGAGGTTGCAGAAATCCAATGCCTTTTTAGCAAATCTCTGTGCCGATAATGCTCTGAAATGTGCACTGTGCCGAAGACGGTATGTTTGAAAAACCGTAACTGGCATAAGGACTCGGCTTCCAACCAAAATTATTCATGACCACTACATTCAAGCGAAACAAGAAAAACATTTTATGGGATTTCGCTCCTATTGGATAATCCATCCCAGAAACAAGAAAATAAAAATAATAACCACAGCGCCGTAGGGAGATTCGAACTCAAATCACCAATTTCATTGTCTTGCCAGTCCGACATCTTAACCAATGTACTATTCGAGCTTCATGCAAGACGAGGGATATTTGTCATAGGCTTTCTGCCACCGATCTATCACAAAAAAATAACGCACGACGGAGGCTTCCCGGCGTTTGGCCTCCTTTCAAGGTATTCCTTTGTTTTTGATGGAAACGGGAAGGGGAACGGGAAACGGGAAACCCATTGAATGAGAACTGTGCTTTGCTTACTGCCTGCTATTACATACACACGCTACATATACACAGCTGCTAAAGCCGGGCAGCTTGGCCGGTAATTGTTTGCCGGTGAATTGAAGGAATGTTTTTGTTGTTGATTTTGCTGCATACACAAGGCTTGTGAATGAATGTATATGTATCGTCTTCTGTATAGCTATGCGAGGCCTCAAAGTGTGTATTTTGAATGCCTCTGATGAGAAAATTGGTGAGGATTTCAATCACTGACACAAGCACAGCTTAGCCGTTGTTGTTTGCCGGTGGATTGGATTGAAGCAATGTTTTTTTTGTTGCTTTTACTACATACACACGCACAGCTTGGCCGTGGTTGTTTGCCGGCGGATTGAATTGAAGGAATATTTTTGTTGTTGCTTTTGCTACACACGCGTTTGCCGGCAGATTGAATTGAAGGAATATGTTTGTTGTTGCTTTTGCTACACACGCACAGTGCTCGGTTCGCTGGCTGCCTGTCGTTGGCCGGTATTTATTTCTATCCTTCTTCGTCTTGTGATGCGATAGGGAGGGACGTGAATTCGTTTTTATTTTTATTTTTTATTTTTATTTTTATTTTTATTTTTTTTTTTTGTTTTTTGTTTTTTGTTTTTTGTTTTTTTTTTGTTTTTTGTTTTTTGTTTTTTGTTTTTTGTTTTTTGTTTTTTTTTTCGTTTCGTTTTTATTTTGTTTCTTTCAGACATACGCAATTCGGTTAACTTGGGAGGTTAATGCCGGTGGGAGTAAATCGAATCAGCACCGGTCGCGTTATCTTCTTGTACCGATAATGCTATGTAATTGACTACACGCCATTGGCACAGAGGCTGAATTTTGGGTGTGGTCAGGATGAAGGATTAATAAATCTGATCAAAAAGGAGTCTCTTAAAGCCGAAGCGGTTTCAGTACCGTAATCTGGGGTAATATTGATCACTTTTTTCAAAAAATTTCGATTATTTTTTCTGTAAAGGGGAATGTGGCATGTTTAATATTTCTTAAGATGGATTTCGTCTCTGTTTTGAATTTGATGCTGTAACATTGAACAGTCTCTATTCTGACGGTTTTAACGAGTTTTCTCAATCATAAAGGATACAAAACACCATCATAATATTTACAAATACTAGTTTATCAATTTTACCTTGCTTTTTAACGTTTTCTTTTAAAAGCATATATAGGTAATCGAAAAAAGAACTATCATGGAGCATACATTAAGGAGCAAAAGTTAAAATAATTGCTAAATAGTTTTCAGCTACAAAATACAAATGAAATTTTACCTCCACACATTCCTCTAGGCCCTTCCACTATTTCCATTTTCATTTTTTCTTCAAAGTTAACCATTTGATAGAATTTCTGTCCATTTGTCCAATACGGGCTTACTCTTTGAAAATGTCTTTATTTCTTAAATATCCAAATTTTATCACTAAATGGCTATAAAATAGCACTATAACTATACATATACAAAGAAATAAAGTATTTCTTTCACATTCAACAACACGTTTGTTTCTAAGTGCTTTTTGGTTTTATCAGGAGAGCTGTTTGTTTGCGAGCCATAGAATAAAAGATATTTTAAGATTTTGAAATTTCATTTTTTACTTGCAGAAAAACAATCCAAATACAAACCAAATTTTACCTATATAGATGAACGGTACTGTACATCGAAGTTGATTCCAGAGGATAAGAGTCGCTAAATTTTGCAATAATTCCAGGAAGATAATGTTGGAAACTGTTTGATTGATTTTTACCCCTGAATGAAACTGTTAACATTAGCAATTCTTGTATTATAAGCATGAGTTACAGAAAAGGCATTAAATCTGGAATGGTCAATAACACACAAATTGGAAGTTTAAATAAACGAACTATGTCATTTCACGGTTTTAACATTCTACGAACTTCTCCATCAATTAACAGTTATCTCTATTTATTCCACTCCGAGGGTGAATGAAAAATTGATAGTATTACATCTTTTTTCCAATCTTCTTGTTTTTTTTTTTTTAATTTTTAAAAAGGATGCGTCCAGTTTCAACCAGATTGGTTGATGAAAAGCGAATTGTTTTTATTGCATACATTTTGGCGTTTTATTTTAACGAATACATATTACTAAATACAATGTATGTTTGAGAACCAGCGGTGTTTCCTTCCTTTCAACACATTGGTTTCCAGCACGTGGCCGACCGTGTAGCTCTTAGAGTACATCAAGTGCCATTTATTTGCTGCCGCTATGCCTTTTTTTTCTTGGCGCACACAGTATTATAGAGCCATCACGCATCAGAAACTAACCAAGAGTGGATTATGTTATCACTCCCGCGCTCACTCCTTTATTATGAGATTCCTTCCGTTTTTGCCCGGCTTTTCCTCGAGAGGGGGGTGAATGATGATACTTGATATAATTATTGTATGTTTATTTGATGTTGTAATTGATATATTACGGTTACTTTCGGTCCACAAAAGAGCGGTACAAAATTTGATTTAGATGTTTTTTTTTCTCGTTCTCCTCAGATACCATGGGAAATCACAGACGCATTCCATATCGCATATTTATGTACATAGGTAGATACATCCACAAGAAAGAAGCTCACTGATGAGGGAACACACCGAATAACGCGGGAAAAATGACGTGTATCAATTTTAATATGCATGTTTTTTTGTTCAACTTTGTCGAATACCTTTTTCCAACTTTCAAATGAATCCTCTGGGAGTATCACAAAATGCAATTTACAAGCTCTCTTCCATGGTGGTGTGTTATTTTCACATGTTTTTTTTTTATTTCTCCAGCAAGTGGCAGGAGTATGTATGTATGTACGTAGTCCATTTTCCGCAAAACAATCAGCGAGAAAATAAAATAAAAGGTGAAAGCCATCAATCTTAGGCCTGGAAACTGCGAGCATACAGTCCGTGGAAGTAGGTATATGTAAGGTATTATGTAACAACCGCAGTTATGTTCCATACTTCATTTGTTTTTTGAAAATCTATCACCGTTTTGTTTCGTAGAAGCTCATAAGATTGTTACGCGAAGGAGAATATTTCAGGCTCGAATAGAAAAAAAAACGATTTCTATTGATTTTTTACGAATGACATTTGAAAATCATATTTCTATCCAAAAACTTGCAAATTAATTTCAAACAATTTTTTTCAATATGAGATTCTGATTTTTTACTTTAAAAGAATCATTAATTCCACCTTAACTTTTCCTTCTCATTTTTGACAAAAACTTATTGGTTGATAAGTGGGTGGAAAAAATGTTGTTTTCACGAACCGTCCAAATTTCTAAAAAAAAAATGGCCTTTCTCAATTCAAGCCTAAAATATTGTAACTCGCGTTTCTTTTGGTTTGGGACGAGCACCCGGAGCATAGTAAGCATGTCTCTTTTCGAAGGAAATACGCATTTTCTCAAATAAATTTTCACGAGGAATAGTTTTGTAGTTTATATAACTTTTTTAGCAAAAAAGAAACCTCCTTATCATCTTTACAGAAATATTGAAAAAACCAACTAGGTTCTCAAGCGACGGAAATATTATATTTTTTTCAACACCTTAATATAAACTCTTATGATCTTGATGATCATCATCTTGATCTTTAATGTCGCTCTATAATCCAGTTGACTTCACCGAGTTGAATTCGCTGTTAGATTCTACGGCAAAAAATGCTCATCGTGCCCCGAATAATGGTGAGTATACTAGTCGGCAACCTTTTGAGTCGGGAGAGCCAAAAACTTCAAATTTTCATAATTTCAGAGTTTGAAAGAGCCACATTAAAGATTAATTGTTTTTGTATTTCGTAATAAAAATCTAATTATATGGATGATCAGGTAGCTTTAGTTTTACGAAAATAACTTTAAATCGCTAAGAAATTTCTTTCTAGCTCTGTTTCTGATAACCATTAAGTACATAGATTCGCTTCTGGATCGTTAACTCCTCTAGCATGGTATGATTTTATATCAATTTAAAACGTTGGCAAATATCGAGTCAATAAAATTTAAAATCCATATGAAGCCTAATTGAATACTTGCATTATTTTAAAGAGCAAGATATGAACATATTTACATGAGCAGAGTAGTTATAATTTCTTCGGCAAAGAAATGCTTTTAAAATGCCAATGTAAAGGGAAATAAATTTTCTTAAAATTATCAAGCTTATTTTATGACATTCTCAAGATATAGCTAATCCTTTCGTAATCCAGAAGTATAAGGTAAAATTGAACCAAAATTTATGTAGCCGATTTTTTTTTCTTCAAAAATTATGCTCTTGACAACTGGTAAAATTTTCGAAAATTCATGATATCAAGTGAACGTGTCTTCAGAATTTCATGCTTCCGGAAAATTCAAATATCTCTTCTCATGTCATATGCGATTCTGCAGAAGTGTGCCTTCAATTGAATGAAAATTAAATATTATTCAAAAAATCTATGGTTTGACCAGTACTAATCTGTAATAATGTAATTTTGTAGCCTCCATAGATAATTTCGTGACAAATAATAGAGAAACAGTACATTTAAACTGGAAAAATCAGTTCAAGCATACTTATAAAGGTGTTAACAAAAAATTAAAAAAAAATAAATCAACTGTGATTGACTGTTATTCGAAAATGAAAAAAGAAATCTATTACTGAAACTTCGTTCAAAATTTGTGTGCTATTTATTTTAATGTACGCAGCACTTTTGAAATTTTAAATGTGGTTTACTTTTCTTTTAAATACAAACGATTAAATTATAAAAAAAAACTGCTTCGGTGTATAACCCTCATCCGCACTAGGTTTCATTATCCTTATCGACTTAGGAGTGTCAATTTGACACTCCAAGCTAAAATCGTTGTAACTCTTTTCATATCTAACCGATTATAACGAAACTTATAATAGAAAGAGAACCTTGTAAGAGCAAGTTCACTGGTGTTGGGAAAAAGTGGTAGAAATTTTGACATTTTGAAAATTTTACTTTGCAAATATGTTTTCAAGATCTTTGGGCGTTGTATTTTTTTACCGCACTGTTTCTATTTCAGTCGTATGTGATAGAAATATTGCTATTTTTGCATCATAACATGCGAAACTACAACACGTGTTGTTAAAAAACTTGAATGCCACAGATCTTGAAAATGTTTTTGCATGGTAAAATTTTCAAAATGTGCTAAAAGTGACAACATTTCTACCACTTTTTTCCAACACCAGTGAACTTGCTCTAATGTCAGTAAAATATGTTTGGAACATTATTCTTCACGAGTTTTCTCGTTATTCAGCTCTCAGCAGGAAAGAAAAAAAATCCGATAAAACGCTCATGCATTACACACTCAAAAAATATCTTTCTCATGCATGTGAAAGCATGAATTTATGTCTACATAATGAAGTCAAGAAATATTTTTTAAATTTTTTTTAATGAAAGGATCACAAAAAGTTAAAAAAAAGTGATATGAAAAACCTACTTTTCATTCGATTGCTCGTAAATTTTTCTCTTCCGAAACAAAGCATGAATGAAGTTTTTATCAATTTACCACATTCTTTGTGATAAAGTTTGATTTTGTTAAAGAAAAAACCAAAAATACCTACATGAATTACAATGTTTTCCATACAAACATCCGTCCAAAAAAAAGAATGAAATCATCTGCTGGGCGATAATGAACCTGATTTTCTACCCGGCACCATTTTTGATCACGTGAATCGATTTTGGTGAAACTTGGCCTGGTATTAGATCAAATATTTTTATATCTTTGGACCAAATTTCAAGGTTTTTCAATGAAAATTGTCGAAGATACAGCAAGTTTAGTGAAGCAATTCCAATTTTCCTTTTTTTCACGAAAATAACTCTATCTTTGTTTTCCGTCATTGTAAAGACTTCAAATTTCGTAGAGTGTTAGTTGAATAGTTGAACTAGATTGTGTGAAATTTTTATGAAAAAATATCAACCGAGAGAGAAATGGCAGCTTGTAAAAGTTGGAAGTGGGTGCGCAGCTTCACGCGATTTCATTCTTTTTTGAACGCAACTGTATATTGGTCAAACTCGCCGTCCGTTCAAAGTTCGTCTCAAAGAACACAAAAATGCCGTTGAGAATGGGAGGACTGATGAATCGAGTATTGCGGCCCACACATCAGAATTTGACCATTCTGTCGATCGAAAAATGTCGAATTTAGGAAGTTTGTATGAAAAACATCCCATCTGAATTCTTGGGAGTCGATATTCATAGGCACTGCTGAAAAACCGTTGATGAACGAAAACGATCCGCCGATCATTTCACCTCTCTTCAACCTGATCAACCGAAAATCCGCAAAATGCCAATTGCGTT
Source organism: Uranotaenia lowii (assembly GCF_029784155.1). NCBI lineage: Eukaryota > Metazoa > Arthropoda > Insecta > Diptera > Culicidae > Uranotaenia > Uranotaenia lowii. Next base: position 97,661,582 of record NC_073691.1, on the reverse strand, counting down.
CGACGAATACTACATCAAGTTTGAAACTGGAGCTGTAATTATCCTTTGTGTAATCAGTCGGACATCGTTCTGTAGATAGGCAACATTGAGCCCGAAACCGATCGACTAAAAGGTAATTTTATATCTTGTTTCCGTAAGAACGTAATGCGTCGTGAACTGTAATTCGTCGCGTGTTATGTGTATAGTTAAAGTTCATACGTTGGCACAAATCATATAAAACGGAGAGAATTTTACTCTTTCATCAGCCCCCAATATGAGATAATCTAAAATGTAGTGTAAAATTCCATATAATACTTTCAGGATTCCGGCGAAAAATAAGAAATTTTAATTATCTGGAAGCAACTTCATGAATAAATTCTTCAATCGAAAGTAATTTGCAACAGTTGAAGAGCACAAAGAACATTTAACTGATCCAGAATCTTAATAGTATGCTAAGAATTACACGAGTTGTCTAATCTCGTGTTATATAAATGTTTTATTTTATTTTATTTACATAGTATTCCGTCTCACGACATAACTTGACGAACATAATTCCTAAAATTCACTCGGTCCATGGCAACCGTTCTCCAATTTCTCGGGCACCCCACGTTCGCCAGATCAAGCTCCACTTGGTCTAACCACCTCGCTCGTTGCGCCCCCGCTCGTCTTGTTCCTACCGGATTCGTAGCGAACACCTGTTTTGCAGGACAGTCGTCCGGCATTCTCGCAACATGTCCCGCCCAGCGTATCCGGCCAGCTTTCACCACCTTCTGGATACTGGGTTCGCCGTAGAGGCGCGCGAGCTCGTGGTTCATCCTTCGCCTTCACACTCCGTTCTCCTGTACGCCGCCAAAGATGGTTCTTAACATTCGTCGCTCGAATACTCCGAGTGTACGCAGGTCCTCCTCGAGCAATATCCATGTCTCGTGCCCGTAGAGAACAACCGGTCTAATGAGCGTCATATACAGGTTACACTTCGTGCGAGGGCTAAGTCTTCTCGACCGCAGTTGCTTGTGGAGTCCATAGTAGGTACGACTTCCGCTGATAATTCGCCTCCGGATCTCACGGCTGGTGTCATTGTCTGCGGTCACCAGTGAGCCGAGATAGACAAAGTCTTCGACTATCTCCAGCTCGTCGCCGTCGATCGTGACCTTGTTATTACTGGACAAGCGGGTTCGGTCGGCCTCGGATCCGCACGCCAGCATGTACTTCGTCTTGGACGTATTAATCATCAACCCAATCCTTCCTGCTTCGCGTTTCAGTTTGCGGTAGATCTCCTCCACCGCCGCAGATGATCTGCCGACTATATCAATGTCATCGGCAAAGCAGATAAGTTGGCTGGATCTGTTGAAAATCGTGCCCCGCATTTCGCCCACCGCTCGTCGAATAACACCTTCTAGCGCCACGTTGAACATCATGCAGGATAGACCATCACCTTGTCGAAGCCCCCTGCGCGATTCGAATGAACTCGACAATTCACCCGAAATCCGCACACAGCACTGCGTTCCATCCATCGTCGCCTTGATCAGTCTGATCAGCTTCCCGGAAAAGCCGTTCTCGTCCATGATTTTCCATAGCTCGTTACGGTCGATCGTGTCGTATGCGGCTTTGAAGTCGATGAATAGATGATGCGTAGGGACTTGGTGTTCACGGCATTTTTGGAGGATTTGCCGCAATGTGAATATCTGGTCCGTCGTAGACCGTCCCTCCATGAAGCCGGCCTGATGACTTCCCACGAATCTGTTTGCTTGTGGCGTTAGGCGCCGGAGTAGGATTTGGGATAACACTTTGTAGGCGGCATTGAGAACAGTGATCGCTCGGTAGTTCTCACAGTCCAATTTGTCGCCCTTCTTGTAGATGGGGCATATTACCACCTCCTTCCACTCCTCCGGTAGCTGTTCTATGTCCCACATCCGAATTATCAACCGGTGTAGGCAATCGGCCAACCTCTCCGGGCCCATTTTGATGAGTTCAGCTGCGATGCCATCCTTCCCAGCCGACTTGTTTCTATTCAGCTGGCGAATGGCTTCCTTAACTTCACTCATCGTTGGGAGTGGCTCCTCTTCGTCGTTGGCTACGCCGGCGATGTACCTTCCCCCACCGTCTTGGTCTCCTGCATGTGCGCCGTTCAGGTGTTCATCGAAGTGCTGCTTCCACCTTTTGATCACCTTACGATTGTCCGTCAGGATACCCCCGTCCTTATCCCGGCACATTTCGGCTTGCGGCACGAAGCCTTTGCGGGATGCGTTGAGTTTCTGATAGAACTTTCGTGTTTCTTGGGAACGATGCAGCTGCTCCAGCTCCTGGAGCTCCTCCTCCTCCAGGCGGCGCTTTTTCTCCTGGAAAAGTCGGACTCGCTGCCTCTTCCGCTGTCGGTGATTTTCCACATTTCGACGGGTGCCTCTTTGCACTACTGCCGCCCGCGCGGCATTTTCTTCGTCCATCACCCTCCTACACTCCTCGTCGAACCAGTCGTTCCGTCGAGATCGCTCCACATAACCGATGACGTTCTCCGCCGCACTGTTGATGGCTGTTTTGATGGTATCCCAACAGTCCTCGAGAGGGGCTTCGTCAAGCTCGCCCTCTGCCGGCAGCGCTGCTTCGACCGATTGCGCGTAGTCTGCCGCGACCTCAGGTTGCTTCAGTCGCGCGATGTTTAACCGAGGCGGGCGCCGGTTTCGCTTGTTGTTCACTACGGAGAGTTTTGGGCGCATCTTCACCATCACCAGATAATGGTCCGACTCGATGTTGGCGCCCCGACAGGATCTGACGTCGATGATGTCCGAAAAGTGCCGGCTGTCGATCAAAACGTGGTCGATCTGTGATTGCGTTTGGTACGGTGATCTCCAGGTGTACTTGTGTGGGAGGCGGTGCTGAAAAAAGGTACTACGTACGGCCATTTGTTTGGAGGCGGCGAAATCAATAAGTCTGAGGCCGTTTTCGTTGGTCAGCTGGTGCGCGCTGAACCTTCCAATTGTCGGTTTAAATTCCTCCTCCTGGCCGACCTGAGCATTGAAATCCCCGATGACGATCTTGATATCATGTTTTGGGCAACGGTCGTATTCACGCTCCAGCTGCGCGTAAAATTCGTCTTTGTCGTCACCGGTACTTCCGAGGTGAGGGCTGTGCACGTTGATGATGCTGATGTTGAAGAACCGGCCCTTGATTCTCAACCGGCACATTCGTGAGTTGATCGGCCACCACCCGATCACGCGCTTTTGCATTTTTCCCATCACTATAAAAGCTGTTCCAAGCTCGTGTGTGTTGCCGCAGCTCTGGTAGATGGCACGACCATCTAGGTACGTTCGTACCGTGGAGCCCTTCCAGCATACCTCCTGCAGCGCTACGATGTCGAATTTGCGGCTCTTCAATTCGTTGGAGAGCACGTTTGTACTGCCCACAAAATTTAGAGATCGGCAGTTCCATGTTCCAAGTTTCCAATCGCTAGTCCCTTTTCGTCGCGTGGGTCTTTGCCGATTTCCATCCGAAATTTGTTGTTCGTTATTCGTTGCTTATGTTTTTTTTTTAGTAGTCACAGGCTCGCAAGGCCCGCAGCTAACCCCACTATCTCGCAGGAGGACCGTCGTGATGTTGCTGTTTTGGGTCCCGAACACCACCAGGACGTTGTTGCACTCCGCACGCCGCCCCTAACATGGAGAACAGACGCGTACGAAGCCCCCTAACTCATTCTGCATGCGACCAAAGCATCCACCGGGGTTGGGTACCCGATCTCCGCTAAGGTTGCTCGCACCCCAGCTAGTACCACGGGGAGGTAGAGAATCGGAGTTGCAGACAAGAGGTGATATGACCACTACCCGAGGGTTGGGTGTATGGGGTCTCGAGTTGCACATTGTCTACTTCACTAGCCACACTAAATGTTTAAAAATGATTATAATTTTGAGAGAATTACCAAGACACCAACACATTTGAATGATTTTAATTGGGAATTGAATTATAATTAAAACTGGTATAAATTTCACCAATGCGGGACATTTTGAGATAAAAAGTGGGATGGCGGGGCATTTCACAAAAAAGCGGATTTTGCGGTACGGATGGCAACCCTAGCGTAAACCATCCGTAGTCTTAAGGTTTTCGTTATGCTCCTAGTTATCTGATATAACCGTACGCCCAGCTGACCGAGTGATTATTTAGCGTAGTGAGACGGCAATTGCAGGTCAACTGCAGGTATGGGTTCGATTCCCATCTCGGTACTGGGTATTAAAAATTAATCTTTAGTTATTCAGTCTGTAAGGCAAAAATCGGCTAAAACCGTGTATCTTTGCCTTTTTCATTTTCTACCAATCGAAAAAAAAGGTTTATAATATTTTTGTTTCGCTAAGCGAAAAACATAAAAACCATAATGGGTACTTACCTTCGGCACATTTAAAGTTGGTAAAAGTAAAAGGACTTGAATAAACTAGTTGTAAAAAAAATAGGGGGTTCTGAAAGAAAGAGAAGAGGAGAATGGTCTCTAATCTCTTCAGATAAACAAAACGCGTTACACTGTTCTTACAAAATCAATGCACGCATTCAAATCCCAAAAGCACTGAATCGCGTCTATTTGATTGATTAGAGTTGTAAGTGATTCATCTATTAACATGATAGACATTTCGTTGGGTAGCACAAAAAGCACTCACGTGTACAAATGCGTATACAGGTAAATAGGAAAGTCAGTATCTTATGTATTAACCCGTTATAGTATTTACCAACATACAACAACATCGTTCTTCGTCTCAATTTATAACTGCTGCTAAAAGAAGCATTTCATTTTAGATTAATGCGACCACTCTATTTCCCAATATTCTCAACCGAAACCTAACAATCTGGGGCGAGAACAATGTGCCAAACGCTTTTGCTGTTATAGATATGATCTCGGTTGTAATTGGACCCGTGTCTATCGGAGACTATCAGACAGACGATGGGCTGGGCCGGCTGAATGCAGAAGCCTCGAGTGGGTTTGTTTTAAACCATCATCATCATCGTCACTACGTACCATGTGGATAAAATCGAGTCTACCGTAAGTGTAGGACCATGTGCCAACATTCGAGGGTAGCTAGCAACAGGATAAGGATGATCGGAATTAATTGATTTAATTGTTACCGTCCAACGAAGCGCGCTCCCGGGAACAATCAATACTCGATGCACCGCACACACCGAACGGGACACACTGGACTGAACATCATCGCCTGGTCAGTGAAGGAAATCTGATGAAAGTCGGTATTTGTTTCAGTTATGGACAAACAAATCCGCAGCAGATGTGAAGTTTTGTTCACAAACCAAATGGTACGGAAATATTAATTTCTTGGCTGTAACTGTAGACGAATTCGCAATGTTTGTGCTAGGGCAGAGATAGTGATGTGATACATTTATTGATCTTCTAATTGATGGTCAATACCTATAAAAATGTACAAAATTTTACTAGGTGTACAATGTACACAGTACATATACATACCGTCAAAAGGGGCACCATGCAACAGCGGGGTTAGATGCAACATTTGATGAGCTAAGTTGATGAGTTAAGCATGAACAGTATTTGAACGTGCGATCGAGACTTCCCGTAACGACTCGGGTCGAAAGACCTACACAGCAAAAATTATTTTCTGTAAAATTACAGTGAATATCCTGTAACAAAAAGGAGCAGGACATTTACTGTTAATTTACAGGTTGAAAAAAATCACATGTCATTGAATTTTAATTGACCACAATATTTACTCACTGAAATTACAGGCCTGAAATTTCAGTTCACATTTGAATTGGTTTTTAGATTGATTCAATGTTTTCGAAGCTCAATATAAAAAAACAAACAATTTAAAAAATCCAACAAATGTATTCATTTTATTTTTAAATAATTAACAGAAGGTTAAAGTTCCTCAACTTTGACATCATGTGAAAAGCATCTTCGGACACATTGAAATAAATTCCACTTGCATCTAGATCTTGGGACTACAAACTCACCCTGGCAGTGGAAACAGTTTGGTAAATGACTAGTAGATATATCCTTCTGCTCCACGGTGACTCAAACTCTTTTTCGCGGATCTGTCGTAGCTGGTAGTGAAAGATAAAAATACCGACCATCCATACAAATCCGCTCCAGAAAATTGAAAGTTAAACCGCTGCTATCTTTTGATGATACTTTTTCAATTTCTGGCTCTTAGGTCCAGGTGCTGCTGTTGATTGTCATGCTGATGGTTTCCGTTTGTAATTTTGACACATGAGTATAGGTTCTCGACGGAATCCTGGTCGTAGGTCTTATTGCCAAAAAAAGCAGTTGGGTGTGATGGCTGTAATAATGACAAGAAAAATTAAAAAGTTTGAATAATCGTTCACCAGTGATGTTACTCACCCACGACACTAATCAGTTCTTCCGAATAATTAAGAACTGCGCGTCTTTCAACGTTCTCCACCTGTTGCAGCTGGATATTTACCGAGGCAAAAATGCCTCGGTGCCACTCGAACCCGGAACACCCATCGATCCGGCAGCTTCTTCTTCGCTTTTTCTCTTTGCCAGATGTTTGATCTGGAAAAATGAATAATTGTAAGAAGGTGGAAAAACATGGCAAAAAAACTACTTACTGGAGTGTTTGTTGAAATGTCTCTGCAACGATGTTGCTTATTTTAAAGTACAGATCAGCACCTCAGTAAGCTTCTTGTAGCGGTAAAGTTCCAGCCGAGCGACCGTTCCCATGGATATTTATAACAATCCGGATAAATGTGCCAAACATTCGTTTCAATCATTGAAAGCTGAAAGCAACACAAGCTCAAAGCCGCGCAACACTTATTCCTGTCACAATGAAGCTTTTCGACTTTCAAGCTCACATGAAGCCATCATTGCTGTCAGTCTTTTCCAATTGAACGAATAGTAGCCCGGCTTTCAGTCAGGAATGAAAACTGGAAACCGCCTTTCAATTTTCGATGACTGTGTGCGCTGTTTATATTCATATTCATTTGAAAGGCAGACATTTTCAGTCATGAAGAATTGAAAGAGCGCCAAGGAAGGCTTGAATACAGCAACAACAATAAACACTACTGTGTGCGGGCTGTGTGAACGGCCCGCGGCTGATGCGGTGTATGCCAATTCGATTGCACACAAGATTGTTTTGATGTGTGATGCTTTCAGTGTTTATCTTGGAATTAAGGATTGTTTTGGCATACACATACGTTTATCTTTCCAATTCTAGTTATATTTCATCAGAAATTCAAAATATGAAAAAACACTAAACAAATTTTTGGTTATCTTTTGTTTTGAAAAATAATGATCTTCAAACTATGTCCTCAGTAGGCGACGGATTACGCGATTTCCATTACAGCTATCATATAAAACATCTCGTTGTGCCTATTTATTCTGAATATGGAAGAAAAAAAATCAGGAAGCGAAAATTTTGTTCAAGGACCTGCAAAAATATTCATGAACAAAAACATCAATCATTTTCAATTGAATATGACTGGAGCGGCTTTCAAATGAATTTGAAAGGATTTTAACAGGAAATGAATACGGTAAAAAGCTCCTTTACTTTAAAAGATGCAAGTATGAAATCTACTTAAAAGCTTTGACTATGACAGTGGGGATGCTGTCAGCTGAGTGAAGATTGAGCTTTGACTGTGAAAATTTTGAACACTGATCCGGATTGTCCAGCGGACTTTTCCGAACGACTTTGGTAGCCAACTGCTATATGAGTCGGTAGATTCCCGAAATGACTCGCAAGACTTAGCCATTTCACAAAACACACTACGGCTGCGCACGGAACATACGTTTGTTTTTATTTTGCTTTGATTTTGCACGACGATAAAACTCTGAGAAAAATCACGTCGTTATTCTTGCAAACTACGGAGTGCTATTAACAATTCTAAGGCCAATGACATAGTGAATGCGGCGAATGCGATTCAATGCGACGAACCACATTTGATGAAAATGTATGTGAATCGCTTAAACCTGATATACCCAACGCGGCGAAGTAGATGTCTATTTGTTCCGCCGCTCGGGTTCGCATTGGCCGCGTTCGCCAATCCGCATCGCATCGCTCTTACTATGTCATCGGCCTAAGACGACACATAATTTTAAGTGACGATATCAAATTATTACGTGCTCATCGAGAATTAAATGCCTGCAATTTGTTTTCGGTCTGTAAGTTTATAACCAATACCATGCTTATTTTTGTTTCATGGCGAAACGATTTTCATTTAGTTTTCTTGCAAATCATTTGAAATGTACATTTCTCTCAAAATGCAGGTGGTTTTAATTTAAAGGTAACCATTTTCAATGACACGTAATAGTCAATATTTTTTTCTGTGTATCTACATTACATTTTTTGGCATTAATTGCTGCTTTAATTATCACGAAATCAAAACAGTTTAAATTTTCAAAATTGTTTATATAGTTTTGATTCGATCGGCAAAACATCAATCTGGGTCACATCAAGGCGCTGGGTCATCACCATATGCTGTAAAAATGAGCTAGGAATCAAGAAGAAAAATCGCCACCACGTCCATTGAAAATATGCTTGGTTGAGAAATAGGGGAGATGCAGGCTATATGCGCCTATTAGAGTAAGGTGGGGTAAAAGTACGAGTCGGGTAAAAGTACGTTTTGGGATTATCACAAACCGTGAACAGTAAAATTCAAAACTCTGGCGTGGGTTGATAGTGATTTGAACTGCCAACCACCAGCCATAATTTTTTTTTTTTCGTAGAAGTTGAAAACACCCCGAAAAATGAGGTAAAGTAGCTTATTTGCTTGAATGATGAAATTAAAAAAAATACGGCAAACATGTTTATGTTATCAAAAGTCTGGCTTTCAATGAAAGTTTTAATGTGTCTTTTTAGTTCTTTTTAATCACTATCAAATGCCAAAGAAAGAATTTAATTACTATTTCTCTATTCATCACAATAAACTGTGAATTATAAGAAACCTTGAAGGGGTAAAAGTACGAACTGCAAATGGGGCAAAAGTACGAAGGGTCTTCTGGAGTAAATCTGAACGGAAAATTTTAACTTCTTTTTTAAATGCTCTGGAAACATCAGCGCATATTTTTGTTTCTTCAAGACTTGCTCGCGCGAAAAATTGCTCAAATACGATGAGAACTGGATTTCGAAAACCTGCTAAATATGGACAGTTAGTGGAAAACTCCAAATTCGCACAGGTTATTTGCCCATGTATAGGATTTGTATCAGATGCGAACAAAGATGCTGGTGCTAAAAGCAGAGATTAATACAAAATAATTTTCCTGTTGACTTCATGCAGAATTGTGGTATTTTGAATTGTCGTACTTTTATCCCGCATTATTCAACTTTTGCCCCAGAGGTGGGGTAAGAGTACGTTTCGATAGCAGTTAGACATTTTCACTACTGCTATCAAATGCGTCGACCGATTATCTTCGTAATTTTGTAGAAGGGAGATAAAAGTCTTAAGAATCAAATGCTGTTCTTGTTTTTTTTGGAAAACAACCGGCAAAATTTTCTAAAAATAGGATAGCACTAAGGTCGTACTTTTACCCCACCATACTCTAAGCAGAATACTGATTTAATCAAATATTTCATCGAATATGTGTACAAAAACTATATACACGTGTGCAAACATCTCTTTTCTATACATTGGAGTCATTTTTATGTTGAAATCTCCTTCAGTTTTTGAGAAATCGATTTTATTATAACTGTTGTCAAAATTGCCGAACCTCAAACCGTGCGGGCTAAATGCGCCTATTTGTGTTATGGGCGAAGTTCTGTTTTTAGGTGATATTTCCATATAATTACATTGAAAATGGTTGAAACTAATAACTTTCATACGACAAAGCTTTTAAGGGCGACAGCAAAGCTTAAAAATTCATCATCTACGGGTCCGGACGGGATACCAGCTATCTTCTTGAAACGTTTCATGCAACACTTGCTGACTCCCATGAGACATATTTTTTGAGCTTCGCTGGACTTCGCAACCTTTCCCTCGCTCTGGAAAGAAGCTTACATGTTCCCTGTTCACAAAAAGGGAAATAAGAGAGATGTGAACAACTACCGCGGAATATCAGCTCTTTGTTCGATAGCAAAACTGTTCGGATTGGTTGTTCTGGATCCGATTTTCTCGTCCTCAAAACAATACATTTCCAATGATCAGCACGGATTTCTGCCGAAACGATCCACGACAACAAATTTGCTGACTTTTACATCGTTCGTGCAAGATAGCTTCACCCTGAAGTCACAAACCGACGCCATCTATACTGATCTGTCTGCTGCTTTCGATAAAGTAAATCATGATATTGCTATTGCTAAACTCGAACGCTTAGGATTCTGTGGTTCCCTACTGGACTGGTTTCGAAGCTATTTAACGGGACGAAGGTTATCTGTGCAAACTGGAAATTACTTTTCAAGACAATTCTCTGCTTGTTCAGGTGTACCCCAGGGAAGCCACTTGGGACCGATAATTTTTGTCATCTATTTTAACGATGTTCTCACTCTATTGGACGGCCCAAAACTTGCGTATGCCGACGACCTCAAACTTTTCCACACCATCAATGGCCAAGACGATATCGATCTCTTGCAAAGGCAATTCATCACCTTCGCTCACTGGTGTGACACCAACTGCTTGCCTCTGAACCACAGCAAATGTGCGGTCATTTCTTTTTCTTTTTCTCGCAAGCGGAACCCTCTTCACGCAGAGTACACTCTTGGGAACGAAATCATCGCCCGGGTGGACCACATCAACGATCTGGGCGTTATCCTAGACCACCGGCTGGAGTTTAAGACTCATACGAATTACATCGTCGATAAAGCGTCTAGAAGTCTTGGCTTCTTATTTCGCGTAACAAAGGAGTTTAAAGATGTGTACTGCCTAAAAAGTTTGTATTGCAGCATAGTTCGCTCAACGCTTGAATATGCATCTGCAGTTTGGTGCCCATTTTACCAGAACGGAGCTGAACGAAAAGAGGCTATCCAGCGGCGTTTCATACGGTATGACCTGCGACACTTGAACTGGTTAGATCCGTTTCGATTACCCAGTTACGAAAACCGTTGCCGCCTAATTGATCTAGACACGCTTCAAATAAGTCGTAACGCTGCACGTGCTCTAGTCGTAGCGGATCTCCTTGCGTCGAGGATTGACGCTCCCTTGCTGCTGGAGGCTATTCCTCTCAGTGTGCGACCCCGAGGATTAAGGACCCAAAATCTACAGCTCTATGTTCCCATTCGGCTGAATAACTACGGAGCCAACAGCGCTCTTATTGGGATTTTGAGAACTTTCAACCGCTTCGCCGAGTACTTCGACTTCGACGCTTCAAGGACTACTTTCCGAAGAAAAATTTTAATGGTTTCGAGAACTTTGTAGATTTAACTAGTTAGGATCAACATGTGGTCCGTTGATGTTTTTACACAAATAAACAAATAAACCAGAGAAAGCTGAAGTTTTATAAAAATATAAATTATTTTATAGAATAAAACAAAATTTAGGGTTGCCATATTATGGAGGTAGTTCATCCATTAGAAAAACTTTATCAAATCTGTTTTGATATCTCAAATTCTCTCTAAAGGTGTTAATAAGAGCTTAAATTCGAAGTTTTAATGATCATATCTTAATCATATATTTATTCTATTTTACCTGTTATTTTAGGATAGCGGCATTTTACAAACATGATCAGGGCATACAAAACACTCTCTTATTCCACTTTCCAATCACCATGAATACTATCCTCTCGCGACGTTTGCTCGCGACGCCTCGACCATGGAGACGAAAAACAAACCCCCCAAAGAAAAGCAAATTTCGAAAAAAATATGGAAGCTATAACTTGTATTTGATTCAAATATCTAAAAATTTAATTATTACAATTGATGTGACTTTGTTTTTTTTATTTGACAAAACCCGATTCTCATGCCTACATAATAAGGGGTGATACGGTCAAAATTTGGTCAATATCAACTTGACCTATTTCTTTCAATTTTGCAATTAAAAAACCTGAACACCCCTCATTTTGAAGGTGTGTGTGTAGAATGTTGCTCCTATTTTGATTTTGGAATTCACTCTTCAGGTGTCAAAATGCCGTCCAAGTAAGAAGAGCAGCGTATCAAAATTTTGCTCGCAAATCGTAAAAATCCGAGCTACTCGCACGCAAAGCTGGCAAAATCGCTAAAAGTTGTCAAATCAACCGTTACAAATGTAATTAAAGTGTTTGGGGAACGTTTGTCGACAGCCAGGAAGTCTGGATCGGGGGGAAATCGAAAACCGGAAGCCGCTGAGACGACAAAGAGAGTTGCCGGTAGATTCAAGCGAAACCCAAACCTCTCTCTCCGAGATGCCGCAAATAAGCTGGGTGTATCGTCTACAACCGTGCATCGAGCCAAAAAACGAGCCGGACTATCGACTTATAAGAAGGTAGTGACTCCAAATCGCGATGATAAACAAAATACGACGGCCAAAGCGCGATCCCGGAGGCTGCACACGACGATGCTGACGAAGTTTGACTGCCTGGTAATGGACGACGAAACCTACGTTAAAGCCGACTACAAGCAGCTTCCGGGACAGGAGTTTTATACGGCACAAGGAAGGGGAAAGGTAGCAGATATTTTCAAGCACATGAAACTGTCAAAGTTCGCGAAGAAATATCTAGTTTGGCAAGCCATCTGTAACTGTGGCTTGAAAAGCAGCATTTTCATAGCTTCCGGGACTGTCAACCAAGAAATTTACGAGAAAGAGTGTTTGAATAAACGTCTGCTGCCTTTCCTGAAGAAACACGGTTGTTCCGTACTGTTTTGGCCGGATTTGGCATCTTGCCATTACGGTAAAAAGGCCATGGAGTGGTACGCCGCCTACAACGTGCAGGTGGTTCCCAAGGACAAGAACCCTCCCAAAACGCCAGAGCTCCGCCCAATTGAGAAATACTGGGCTATTGTCAAGCGGAACCTAAAGAAGACCAAAAAAACTGCTAAGGACGAGCAGCAGTTCAAGGCAAACTGGCTTTCTGCGGCGAAGAAGGTGGACAAGGTGGCTGTACAAAATCTGATGGCAGGGGTTAAGCGTTAGGCCCGGCAATGCGGATTTGGAAAAGCAGAAGCCTAACTGAATATTTTTCCTGAATTTTATACTAATTAAACATTGAAAAATAAATTTAATTTGATTTTTTAAATAAACGATTTCACCGATTTACATGCGCTTTCCCTTGACCAAATTTTGACCGTATCACCCTTTATTCTAAAAATAATTTCATTGTAATTGGTTGGGAGTGACACATTTCGGAGGATTAGTGCGACTAACACCGTTATACGACAATTTTATATAATAAGTAGATTAAAATACCTGATCTGAATCACAATTTAAAACAGGAATGGTGACGTATTTATGATGTATTCGTCTGTAGACAAACCAACACTTAAAAGAGTAAGCTTTCTTCAGATAGCGGAACTAAAATATGCTAACCGAAAGTGAGCGGACTAATTTGCAGTTATCGGATTAGCGTTTTTTCCCGGATACTGTTTAAACATTTTATTTGTGCCTTGGTCAGCTTAATTGGACAGACGTAAGCCAGAAGATATAGACAAATAAAAACACCAATGCATACCAATCAAAGACAATCATTTAAAACTCATCATCTGACGCTCTAAGTACCATGTTCGTTTACGGTCAGTTGATTGACGTAACCGCTCCAAGTGAGAGGGAAAAACTTTACAATTCATACACAACACATACATTTGGGCTGAGCTCTTCTCGTGTCACTGTTTGTTATTTATGACCACCACAAGACGAAACTGGCCGGACTTGTTTGTCAGGATAATAAATGGTCATAGTCATTATTTCAGTTGATTTCCCAGCAAAGGCAAAACCGAGCGTTTTACACCTCATGGTCAGTCATATCGTCATTATCAGAAGCATTCGTTTTTTTTTCATTTCTATAGAGGCAAAGGTAAAAGTTTGGGCACTTTTGGGCGGTAATCATTTTCCACTTTTCTCTTAAAGTATTCCTGATTTTCCACACTGAGTGGTACCAGGCGAGAAGTGAGGGTATAGGGTTGTCATTAATGCAGGATTCAAAATCGGTTGTCGAATTTGGACAACTACTTTCTACTTGAATGTTTTTCAAATTTCTTTTACAATTGCCTATGAGATTAGACCAAAAAAGTCCAATTTCTTAATCGATCTCCATACCCGCTCTTCAATCAAAATTTTATCATCCTCTTGATCCCATCATGGTAACTCTATACTGACGTAAGCATTCCGCATTTGTTGTGGCAACTGTTTCTGTACCTATCCTAAACATATACCTAAACCCGGCAGTACCGTAATGATTGTCCATTTTTCTGCGTTTGGCGTATACGGATAAATGTTTGTAGACGATGAGCAATCTTCAAATTTATGATTATAACTTTATCATTAAATCAAGCATATTTATCGGATTACGCCAGGAGTTAATTTGATGTAAACGTATAAAAAAGCCTGGTCGCCAGCAAAGCAAAAGGGAGATGAACGAACATGTTGCGTAGAATTGATTCCGCCGACACAGAAAATGGATCGGGTGAACATTGAAAAAGCCTTGCCAGTGGTATGAAATTTCCAATTATAAGCACATTTAAAGGCCACCCCTCGATGCGCATCCTTCAACTGTGCCTACCCTTTTTCGAGTTTTGTATCTGAACGCAAAGGCGAAGGAAGCACCCCTACTTGGAAATCTTCTGCTTTGTGCCGTGCTCATAAAAAAACGAAATAGTGAGGGTGAGCCAAAATGTTACAAAAAAAAGGCGAAAGCACAAAACGACGACGGTGGAAATGTAAAATATTTATCCTGACTCCGTCATCACTTGGTTCTGAAAGAACTTTCCGTTCGAATGATTAAGATCGAACAGCACCATACGAGACCGCATAGATCCCGTGTAACCATCCCAAACACTTATCAATCGGTTGCGATCAAAATATTATTCAAATTAGCTGCTAGCCAGATAATCTACATTTAATTTATATTTAACAAGTTTGATTGCCAGTATGCACAACCAAATTTTTTGAAACGTTTACAGTAGTCTTCGGTCTATTTCTCAATTTTGAAACCGATTTTTACAAAGGCGAATTTGTAAAAACTGTAAAAAATAAAAACAAACAAAATAACTTAACAATTTTGATATAGGAAATTATAAAAATTACAAAAATAAAATAAAAAAGACAAAAATTACACAATAACAAAAAAAAAATACAAAAATAACGAAAACTACAAAACTTACAAAAATGACAAAAATAACATGAATAACAATGATTGAAAAATTATAAAATTTACAAAAAACACAAAAATTAAAAATAACAAAAATTTAAAAAAAAATTAAAAATTACAAAAATTACAAAAATAACAAAAATTACAACAATTACAAGAATAAAAAAAATAACAAAAATAACAAAACTAACAAAAAAAAACGATAATTACTAGAATATCAAAATAAACAAAAATTACAAAAATTACAAGAATAAAAAAAATTACAGAAATAACGAAAAAACAAAAACCAGAAAAAAATACAAAAATAACGAAAACTACAAAACTGACAAAAATTACAAAAATTGACAAAAATAACAAAAATTCAAAAATATCGAAAAATTACAAAAAACAAAAAATTACAAAAATTACAGAAATTACAAAAATTACAAAAATTACAAAAATTACAAAAATTACAAAATTACAAAAATTACAAAAATTAAAAAAATTACAAAAAATTACAAAAATTACAAAAATTACAAAAATTACAAAAATTACAAAAATTACAAAAATTACAAAAATTACAAAATAAAAAAATTAAAAAAATTACAAAAATTACAAAAATTACAAAAATTACAAAAATTACAAAAATTACAAAAATTACAAAAATTACAAAAATTACAAAAATTACAAAAAATTACAAAAATTACAAAAATTACAAAAATTACAAAAATTACAAAAATTACAAAAATTACAAAAATTACAAAAATACAAAACTACAAAAATTACAAAATACAAAATTACAAAAATTACAAAAATTACAAAAATTACAAAAATTACAAAAATTACAAAAATTACAAAAATTACAAAAATTACAAAAATTACAAAAATTACAAAAATTACAAAAATACAAAATTACAAAAATTACAAAATTACAAAATTACAAAAATTACAAAAATTACAAAAATTACAAAAATTACAAAAAATTACAAAAATTACAAAAATTACAAAAATTACAAAAATTACAAAAATTACAAAAATTACAAAAAATTACAAAAATTACAAAAATTACAAAAATTACAAAAATTACAAAAATTACAAATTACAAAAATTACAAAAATTACAAAAATTACAAAAATTACAAAAATTACAAAAATTACAAAATTACAAAAATAACAAAAATTACAAAATTACAAAAATACAAAAATTACAAAAATTACAAAATTACAAAAAATTACAAAAATTACAAAAATTACAAAAATTACAAAAAATTACAAAAATTACAAAAATTACAAAAATTACAAAAATTACAAAAATTACAAAAATTACAAAAAATTACAAAAATTACAAAAATTACAAAAATTACAAAAATTACAAAAATTACAAAAATTACAAAATTACAAAAATTACAAAAATTACAAAAATTACAAAAATTACAAAAATTACAAAAATTACAAAAATTACAAAAATTACAAAAATTACAAAAATTACAAAAAATTACAAAAATTACAAAAATTACAAAAATTACAAAAATTACAAAAATTACAAAAATTACAAAAATTACAAAAATTACAAAAATTACAAAAATTACAAAAATTACAAAAATTACAAAAATTACAAAATTACAAAAATTACAAAATTACAAAAATTACAAAAATTACAAAATTACAAAAATTACAAAAATTACAAAAATTACAAAACAAATTACAAAAATTACAAAAATTACAAAAATTACAAAATTACAAAAATTACAAAAATTACAAAAATTACAAAAATTACAAAAATTACAAAAATTAAAAAATTACAAAAATACAAAATTACAAAAATTACAAAAATTACAAAAATTACAAAAATTACAAAAATTACAAAAATTACAAAAATTACAAAATTACAAAAATTACAACAAAAAATTACAAAAAATTACAAAAATTACAAAAATTACAAAAATTACAAAATACAAAAATTACAAAAATTACAAAAATTACAAAAAATACAAAAATACAAAAATACAAAAAACTAAAAAATTACAAAAATAAAAAAACTACAAAAATACAAAAATTACAAAAATTACAAAAATTACAAAAATTACAAAAATTACAAAAATTACAAAAATTACAAAAATTACAAAAATTACAAAAATTACAAAAATTACAAATACAAAATACAAAATTTACAAAAAATAACAAAAATTACAAAAATTACAAAAATTACAAAAATTACAAAATTACAAAAATTACAAAAATTACAAAAATTACAAAAATTACAAAAATTACAAAAATTACAAAAATTACAAAAATTACAAAAATTACAAAAATTACAAAAATTACAAAAATTACAAAAATTACAAAAATTACAAAAATTACAAAAATTACAAAAATTACAAAAATTACAAAAATTACAAAAATTACAAAAATTACAAAAATTACAAAAATTACAAAAATTACAAAAATTACAAAAATTACAAAAATTACAAAAATTACAAAAATTACAAAAATTACAAAAATTACAAAAATTACAAAAGTTACAAAAATTACAAAAATTACAAAAATTACAAAAATTACAAAAATTACAAAAATTACAAAAATTACAAAAATTACAAAAATTACAAAAATTACAAAAATTACAAAAATTACAAAAATTACAAAAATTACAAAAATTACAAAAATTACAAAAATTACAAAAATTACAAAAATTACAAAAATTACAAAAATTACAAAAATTACAAAAATTACAAAAAATTACAAAAATTACAAAAATTACAAAAATTACAAAAATTACAAAAATTACAAAAATTACAAAAATTACAAAAATTACAAAAATTACAAAAATTACAAAAATTACAAAAATTACAAAAATTACAAAAATTACAAAAATTACAAAAATTACAAAAATTACAAAAATACCATAAAATTACAAAAATTACATAAATTACAAAAATTACAAAAATTACAAAAATTACAAAAATTACAAAAATTACAAATATTACAAAAATTACAAAAATTACAAAAATTACAAAAATTACAAAAACTTCAAAAATTACAAAAATTACAAAAGTTACAAAAATACAAAAGTTACAAAAATTAGAAAAATTACAAAAATTACAAAAATTACAAAAATTACAAAGATGACAAAACTTACAAAAATTACAAAAATTAAAAAAATTACAAAAATTACAAAAATTACAAAAATTTCAAAAATTACAAAATTACAAAAATTACAAAAATTACAAAAATTACAAAAATTACAAAAATTACAAAAATTACAAAAATTACAAAAATTACAAAAATTACAAAAATTACAAAAATTACAAAAATTACAAAAATTACAAAAATTACAAAAATTACAAAAATTACAAAAATTACTAAAATTTCAAAAATTACAAAAATTACAAAAATTACAAAAATTACAAAAATTACAAAAATTACAAAAAATTACAAAAATTACAAAAATTATAAAAATTACAAAAAATTACAAAAATTACAAAAATTACAAAAATTACAAAAATTACAAAAATTACAAAAATTACAAAAATTACAAAAATTACAAAAATTACAAAAATTACAAAAATTACAAAAATTACAAAAATTACAAAAATTACAAAAATTACAAAAATTACAAAAATTACAAAAATTACAAAAATTACAAAAATTACAAAAATTACAAAAATCACAAAAATTACAAAAATTACAAAAATTACAAAAATTACAAAAATTACAAAAATTACAAAAATTACAAAAATTAAAAAAATTACAAAAATTACAAAAATTACAAAAATTACAAAAATTACAAAAATTACAAAAATTACAAAAATTACAAAAATTACAAAAATTACAAAAATTACAAAAATTACAAAAATTACAAAAATTACAAAAATTACAAAAATTACAAAAATTACAAAAATTACAAAAATTACAAAAATTACAAAAATTACAAAAATTACAAAAATTACAAAAATTACAAAAATTACAAAAATTACAAAAAATTACAAAAATTACAAAAATTACAAAAATTACAAAAATTACAAAAATTACAAAAATTACAAAAATTACAAAAATTACAAAAAATTACAAAAAATTACAAAAATTACAAAAATTACAAAAATTACAAAAATTACAAAAATTACAAAAATTACAAAAATTACAAAAATTACAAAAATTACAAAAATTACAAAAATTACAAAAATTACAAAAATTACAAAAATTACAAAAATTACAAAAATTACAAAAATTACAAAAATTACAAAAATTACAAAAATTACAAAAATTACAAAAATTACAAAATACAAAATTACAAAAATACAAAATTACAAAAATTACAAAAATTACAAAAATTACAAAAATTACAAAATTACAAAAATTACAAAAATTACAAAAATTACAAAAATTACAAAAATTACAAAAATTACAAAAATTACAAAAATTACAAAAATTACAAAAATTACAAAATTACAAAATTACAAAAATTACAAAAATTACAAAAATACAAAATTACAAAAATTACAAAAATTACAAAAATTACAAAAATTACAAAAATTACAAAAATTACAAAAATTACAAAAATTACAAAAATTACAAAAATTACAAAAATTACAAAAATTACAAAATTACAAAAATTACAAAAATTACAAAAATTACAAAAATTACAAAAATTACAAAAATTACAAAAATTACAAAAATTACAAAAATTACAAAAATTACAAAAATTACAAAAATTACAAAAATTACAAAAATTACAAAAATTACAAAAATTACAAAAATTACAAAAATTACAAAAATTACAAAAATTACAAAAATTACAAAAATTACAAAAATTACAAAAAAAATTACAAAAATTACAAAAATTACAAAAAAATTACAAAAATTACAAAAATGACAAAAATGACAAAAATTACAAAAATTACAAAATTATAAAAATTACAAAATTACAAAAATTACAAAAATTACAAAAATTACAAAAATTACAAAAATTAAAAAAATTACAAAATTACAAAAATTACAAAAATTACAAAAATTACAAAAATTACAAAAAATACAAAAATTACAAAAATATAAAAACTACAAAAATTACAAAATACAAAATTACAAAAATTACAAAATTACAAAAATTTCAAAAATTACAAAATTACAAAAATTACAAAAATTACAAAAATTACAAAAATTACAAAAATACAAAAATTACAAAAATTACAAAAATTACAAAAATTACAAAAATTACAAAAATTACAAAAATTACAAAAATTACAAAAATTACAAAAATTACAAAAATTACAAAAATTACAAAAATTACAAAAATTACAAAAATTACAAAAATTACAAAAATTACAAAAATTACAAAAATTACAAAAATTACAAAAATTACAAAAATTACAAAAATTACAAAAATTACAAAAATTACAAAAATTACAAAAATTACAAAAATTACAAAAATTACAAAAATTACAAAAATTACAAAAATTACAAAAATTACAAAAATTACAAAAATTACAAAATTACAAAAATTACAAAAATTACAAAAATTACAAAAATTACAAAAATTACAAAAATTACAAAAATTACAAAAATTACAAAAATTACAAAAATTACAAAAATTACAAAAATTACAAAAATTACAAAAATTACAAAATTACAAAAATTACAAAAATTACAAAAATTACAAAAATTACAAAAATTACAAATACAATTACAAAATTACAAAAATTACAAAAATTACAAAAATTACAAAAATTACAAAAATTACAAAAATTACAAAAATTACAAAAATTACAAAAATTACAAAAATTACAAAAATTACAAAAATTACAAAAATTACAAAAATTACAAAAATAACATAAAATTACAAAAATTACATAAATTACAAAAATTACAAAAATTACAAAAATTACAAAAATTACAAAAATTACAAAAATTACAAAAATTACAAAAATTACAAATATTACAAAAATTACAAAATTACAAAAATTACAAAAATTACAAAAACTTCAAAAAATACAAAAATTACAAAAGTTACAAAAATACAAAAGTTACAAAAATTAGAAAAATTACAAAAATTACAAAAATTACAAAAATTACAAAGATGACAAAACTTACAAAAATTACAAAAATTACAAAAATTACAAAAATTACAAAAATTTCAAAAATTACAAAAATTACAAAAATTACAAAAATTACAAAAATTACTAAAATTTCAAAAATTACAAAAATTACAAAAATTACAAAAATTACAAAAATTACAAAAATTACAAAAATTACAAAAATTACAAAAATTACAAAAATTATAAAAATTACAAAATTACAAAAATTACAAAAATTACAAAAATTACAAAAATTACAAAAATTACAAAAATTACAAAAATTACAAAAATTACAAAAATTACAAAAATTACAAAAATTACAAAAATTACAAAAATTACAAAAATTACAAAAATTACAAAAATTACAAAAATTACAAAAATTACAAAAATTACAAAAATTACAAAAATTACAAAAATTACAAAAATTACAAAAATTACAAAAATTACAAAAATTACAAAAATTACAAAAATTACAAAAATTACAAAAATTACAAAAATTACAAAAATTACAAAAATTACAAAAATTACAAAATTACAAAAATTACAAAAATTACAAAAATTACAAAAATTACAAAAATTACAAAAATTACAAAAATTACAAAAATTACAAAAATTACAAAAATTACAAAAATTACAAAAATGAC